>NC_052518.1:79601741-79777679 GCF_014356525.2 Nilaparvata lugens | reverse complement strand
AAGCGGTGGTCATTGGATTTGCCAGCTTCACTCGACCACTAGTCACGTTTCACACATATCCTAGCTATCATCATGGAGTCCACACGTGAGCAGTACATCCTTCCGGATACACCTCCTCAACAAGAACCATCATTCCCATCTTACTGGGCAGTGCAAGCTGCGCGGAAGAAGAAGATTCCTTCTACCACCGCTGCTCCCCCTGCTGCTGTCGCATCCGACCCCGAGGAGTCGCCCCTGAAGAGACGTGGAGTCTTCGTGGAGAGAGGGATGAGCGGCGATGAGCTCATTATACCAGACACACCACCACCATCTCATCTAGGATGGGCACCGAAGCGAGTGCCGCTAACAACAATTACCACCAACAGACAGCAGGGGAAGAGAAAACTGCAATTTCTGGAGGAGGAGGAAGAAACCAACTTCGTACCCCCAAAGGTTAGTTATTTCAAATATTATTAACATGTAATGTGAACAGATAATTTTAAATAATGTTGTCATCCAAAAGCTTGCTAGTATCTGATAAATTTCTTACTGAGAAAAACTAATTTCCAATGTTCACATTACATGTACTCACATTGGAGTTATTGATGAATCTGATTTGAAAGACAATTTCTTGATAACGAATATAGGAACTTAATTCAACTTTAGAGATCAGTCAAGATGTACATTCGACTACATGAATATGATATATTCATTTGAATTGAGCATAAATTGTTTTATGAAATCAAGAAATATAATTATTTGAAGTGATTAGGTTGAATGCATGCTACTATCTAATAAGTGAGAAAAAACTAATTTCCAATAGATGTCTTTGTACAATGCACAATGTGATATTAAATGATTAGAGTTCAGTCAAAAATTGAATAAGATGAATATTTTGATTTCATTATTATTATGATGCTTACATATTATTTGCTATAATATTGAAGTGTTAAGAAAATTACTGATTTAGTTGATAGTTATATTGTGATATTAAATGATTAGTGTTCACTTAAGATGTGTATAATTTTATTTTTGAACTGATCAAGCTTACTAGTAGTTCACTCAAAAAATTGAATAAGATGAATATTTTGATTTCATTATTATGATGCTTACATATTATTTGCTATAATATTGAAGTGATAAGAAAATTACTGATTTAGTTGATAGTTATATTGTGATATTAAATGATTAGAGTTCAGTTAAGATGTGTATAATTTTATTTTTGAACTGATCAACCTTACTAGTAGTTCAGTCAAAAATTGAATAAGATGAATATTTTGATTTCATTATTATGATGCATTTTTTGCTATAATATTGAAGTGATAAGAAAATTACTGATTTAGTTGATAGTTATATTGTGATATTAAATGATTAGTGTTCACTTAAGATGTGTATAATTTTATTTTTGAACTGATCAACCTTACTAGTAGTTCAGTCAAAAAATTGAATAAGATGAATATTTTGATTTCATTATTATGATGCTTACATATTATTTGCTATAATATTGAAGTGATAAGAAAATTACTGATTTAGTTGATAGTTATATTGTGATATTAATGATTAGAGTTCAGTTAAGATGTGTATAATTTTATTTTTGAACTGATCAACCTTACTAGTAGTTCAGTCAAAAATTGAATAAGATGAATATTTTGATTTCATTATTATGATGCTTACATATTTTTTGCTATAATATTGAAGTGATAAGAAAATTACTGATTCAGTTGATAGTTATTTGTTGCAATGAAAGAGTTTGCTTATTAATTTGATTCACTATTGGATTCTGCAAGAAATATTATTTCAATAACTGATATTACTCACTTTGTGTAGAGAATGTCTTGTCAATCCGATGATATCAAGTTGAGATTATGACAATAATCTGTTGATCACAAGTAGTTGATAATCTGAAACAAGTTACTAATCATAGATTTTCATTTAACAGAAACATATGTCTGAGAACACCTCCATGGCTCCGCTACTGGAGGAGGCAGCCGCACGGGATGATGATGATGATGATGATGAGGACTTCATCACACTCATCAATAAACCATCACCAAAACCGTGGGTACCTCTCCGCGAGCTGGCGGAGGATGTTCCACATGGTATAATCTCAGTGCGGGAGGAAACGAACCATCACGGTAGAAGAATTATTTTGAAAATTAATATTGCATCTACGAAGAAAATCTCTGAGGTATACCTGCCTCAGAGATTTTCTTCAATAATTTCACCTTGCAAAGTTGTAAAATTTAATTCTAACTGTAAAAATTTAGGAATAGTAGTGAAGCATATAACCGCTACATGGAGCGACATTAAGATTGTTAAAATTTAACAATCTTATTCTCATAGCATGTAGTGGTTATATGCTTCACAAGTAGTATATAATGTAAATATTGTAGTGTTTGATAATAAATTGTAGTATTGTTTTTAAAAAATTGTTCTTAATTCTCACCTGTCAAAGAAGATGTAGAATAGTACACTGTTCACGCAAGAATAGATCCTCTTGTAACCGAACACTCAATGACTGTAGAATAGTTCGTGCAAGAATAGTAATGCTCTTGTATAGTCAATGAGTGTTCGCTCACAAGAGAAGCTATTTTATAGTTGCTGCTGCGCGCGCACGCGCATGCCAGTCTTGACCTTGTTGCGAGATTCTCCTCCATCTGTTTGCGCTATACACTCACTATAGGTATAACAATCTATTTTTATCAGTATGCTTACAACACTTGAATGGAGAAGTTGTGCAATGAAGATAATCGTATGGAGAGTTTTATTTGTTCTTCTCTTTATAATATGTTGTGTGAATATGCTATTACTTTTCCATATTGCTTTGAAAAATATGATTCAATGCAAAATGATAGTAAGAGAATATTGGAATCTATACAAAATGTACGAAATAAGATTAGGGATTTGGAAACACCTCAATTGATGCAGGAATCACTGCTAGTAAGAAATCATACATTATCTTATATCAAATCATGTGTCAATTCATCAGATGCTTCTCTCGATGTTAGTCTAAGACATTGGTATAGATTTATGATTGATGAACGTTCAATTCTTTGCAATTTCTACAAAACTTACAACATACTTAACAAGTGTGTTAATAAGACACATCATGATGATAGAAAATTGTATTCCCTATTGATTAAAACATACCAACTTTGTAGTAATATATAAAGCACATAGTGAGACAATTTCTTTGTCTCTCGATTGAGGTTAAGTGTTTGATTAATTAACCTCAGTCGATGTTCAACTATTGAGTTGAAAGGTAATGAAAAATGGTATGTAGAAGAAAGTTATCTTCTAGGAAACGAGGTAAAGGAATCTTGAGTTCGGCTAGCAAAATTGTCAAAGGTATAGCGGGTACTGCGGGGGACATTACATCAACTATTATAAATAAATTAATAAACGCATCACCTGAAATTCACCTCCCGGGGGGGTACCAGTGGTGTGGGCCTGGCACCAAGGTTAATGAAAGGTTAAAGAGGGGGGATGAAGGTATAAATTCATTAGATAGGGCCTGTAAGGTACATGATATAGCATACACTCAAAATAGTGATAATAAGTCGCGTGCGATTGCAGACAGAGCTCTTGCAAACACAGCATGGGAAATATTCAAGAATCCAAAATCATCTCTAAGTGAAAGAGCACTTAGTTATCTTGTAACAAACGTGATGAAAGCTAAAGCAGCGTTTGGCGGTGGATTGAGAAAGAAGAAGAAGAAGAAGAGCACAAGTGTTGGGAAAACTCATAGCAGCTCGATAAGGAAAAAAGCTATTGCTCAGTTGAAACAGCATATTGCAGGTAGAGGTTACTATTTGAAACCGTACCCTCCAATCTCGAGAGGTGGTCGTATTTTGATTGGGCCCAACCCCACATCCTCCTCCTCACCATATGGTGTAAGTTTATTCCCAAAGAAAAAAAGAGTTAAAAAACGTAGAACGACAAAGAAGGTGAAAAAATGAATATCGATGGTGAATTGTCCAATCACGATCTAATAAAATGGTGTAAATTATTACAAATTCCCCTACGAGGTGTATACATGATAGATACATTACCTAATAAAATTCTAAAAAATGAGAATT
Organism: Nilaparvata lugens; assembly: GCF_014356525.2. Classification (NCBI taxonomy): domain Eukaryota; kingdom Metazoa; phylum Arthropoda; class Insecta; order Hemiptera; family Delphacidae; genus Nilaparvata; species Nilaparvata lugens. The sequence continues at coordinate 79,773,621 of NC_052518.1, read as the reverse complement.
GTATTGTTAATTTAGACACTCAATCCGGACATGGTACACACTGGGTTGGTTATAAGAAACGAGGATCAAATGTTTACTATTTTGATCCAATTGGTAATTTACAACCACCTTATGAATTGAATAAATATTGGAAAAAAGAAACAGGTGTAAATATCTTTTACAATGTTGAGCACATGCAACCATTACATACAAATATATGTGGACACCTTATGCTCTTGTTTTTTGCGAACCAGTTGTAATCCAGTATTTGTACCGAAAACATATAAGATGGTTGTTATTACATTACGATCTAGATCAAGTGATCTCTATGAACATTTACAAGAAATTCTCGATTTGGATAAAAATAAAGAATGGGAAATTGGATTGATTAATTTCTGTACTTACAATAGCATTGCAAATGTTATAAAAGGTAAAAATTCTAGCTTCAAATATGGTGATAAATTAATTGATCTTGATACGGGTGCATATGAAGTTGATGACATTATATTAGCTTTAAAGAGTAAATTGAATAGTGACGAAAAGAAACTTAATATAAGAGCTAACACGAATACTATGAAGCTCGAAATTCGTTCTGATAAGCCTATTGACTTTACATCATCTACTTCAATAGGAAAAATGCTTGGTTTTGATAATGTTATATTACAACCGAATAAATGGTATTATTCTCAGCATTTAGTTAGCATAACAAATATTAACTCTATTGTAGTTGAGTGCAATATAGCCTGTGGGAGTTACTCCGATGGCAAACAGAAACATATTATATACGAGTTCTCACCTAGAGTACCTAGCGGGTATTTGATAAATGAAACGCCTAATCCGATAATCTATATGCCTTTAAACACACATAGAATTCAAAGCATTAATGTAAAGGTAACCGATCAAGAAGGATCGTTTATTGATTTCCGAGGAGATATAATTACAATTAGACTTCACATTCGTGAAAAACAAAGAACTTGAAATGGGATTCCTCGTTTTCAAACCTCGCACTAGCATTTGCTCACAGAAGCTCATTAGAGACTCGAACGTGATAGAGTCAACACCTAAAAAGCTACGTGCTATATCGGCGAAAAGCGCGAGAATATTGGAAAAGTTGGGATTTATAGTAGATTGGCGTCATGTACGGCGCATCAATTAGTGAAATTCTCGATGTTGAATCTCAACTCGAGTTCTATAATGATATTACTAAATTTCAGTTCCATACTCATACAGTATATTCGGGACAAGAAATTAAACCCTCAGATGAAGCTCGCATCCATGTGGCTTCTATGGATCAGTACAGCCTTCCATGCAAATCATTTATATTTATTGAGGGGGAGGTGAAGTGTACAAAACCAGCTGCGAAGGCTGGGGATGCTCCGATAGAAGCTAAGTATATATTATCCAGTAACCTCATTGGAAATCTCTTTGATGAAATTCGATATGAATTGGCTGGTCAACAAATTTCTAAATCAAGACTAATTGGATTAACATCAACAATTAAAGCTATACTAGTGAAAAATATGTTTGATAAGAACACATATCACTTGGCCGGTTTGACAGAGCAGGATATACACTGAAAGATAATAAGTTTACATTCTGTGTACCTCTTAAATTAGTTTTACCATTTTTTGAAGACTTTCAAAGAATAATTTTAAACTTGAAACAAGAACTTGTATTATTAAGATCGCCAACAGATCTCAATTGCATCGAGTCTACAGAAGCAACAAACGTTAATATAAAAATAACGAAGCTTCAATGGAGAATTCCCTATATTACTTTAGAAGATCATGTGAGGTTGAAATTTTTGAGATTGCTCGATGCTGATACACCGCTGAAGCTGAGCTTTCGTCATTGGGAGATTTCAGAATTACCAAATTTACAAAATAGCACTGTTCATTCTTGGGCAGTAAAAACCGCATCCCATCTCGACACACCAAAGTATGTTGTTTTAGCGTTTCAAACAGATCGTAAGAATAAAATTAATAAATCAATCTCGGAATTTGATAGTTGTAATCTTCAAAATGCAAAGGTCTACTTGAACTCTGACTATTTTCCTTATGAAAACCTCCTTGGTAAACAAGAATTGATGTACCGTATGTTTTTGGATTTTCCCTCGGCGTACTATAACCATAGTATCAATACTGAGCTTGGAACAGAGATTGATTTTGACACATTTTGTACTAAAACACCCCTGATTGTAATTGACTGTTCACATCAATCTTCTCATTTGAAATCCTCCACAGATATTAGAATAGATATGGAATTTAAGGAAGCTGTACCTCCAAATACTTCCGCTTATTGCATTTTAATCAGTGATCGTATCATGGAGTACACTCCCCTTACTTCCATGGTGAAGGAAGTTCAGTAATTTCTCGATAGAGTACAAGCTATATAAGTATTGCATTTTTCAAATTTTACTCATTTGAGGTTTTAGCTTTGATCGGTTAACATCTAGAATGTCTTCTAATTCTGAGAAGAAAACACGCTCTATCGGGATACAGTGCGATCTTGATAAAGAAGACAGCATCTACTATGACTCAAGATGTAGTACGCCTATAATGTGTTATAATTCTGAGAAGAAAACACAATCTATTGACACGCAGTGTGATCTTGACAGCGAACAAGACTTCTTCTACTATCACTCAAGATGTAGTACACCTAAACCACAGGAGGAGAATGGAGGAGGAGGAGGAGGAGGAGGAGGAGGAGAAGGAGGAGAAAGGAGGACAAAGGAGGAGGACAAAACAGCACAAGAGGAGGAGGAATCCTCCTGTAAAAAATTTGCAACAGTGGACATGCATTGGTTCAAGGGAACTTCTAATCAAATTATCGTGAAAGAAATCGGAATCGTAGATCAGCTAAATAGCTTTGTTGTGTTACATTTCAAGTCGCCATTTGCAAAGTCGGAATTGAATGCTAAATTGCGTAAGCAAGTAACATGGGCTGAGAACAATTATCACAAAATACGCTGGGAAGATGGTAATTTTATTTATACAGACGAATTATTGATATCTTATCTTGAAGGATATGATAAAATCTACACAAAAGGTACAGAGAAAGCTAAGTTTCTTAGAAGGTTACACAAAAACGTATGTTGTTTACCGGATGAAATTGAGAAACCAAATTTCAACTACTTTACAAGTTCTTGGTGTTATAATGCCTGTGAAATTCATCATCGCAATCCGCATGGTCGATGTGCGTTATTCGCAGCGGTTCATTACAATACTTTGATAATGAAAAATATGGACTCATCTCCAAATTTCATGTGTGAAAACAATAGAATGCTTAGCATGAAAAAATGTCAATTCTATTCAAATACAGAAAAGAAAAACTTTGCGAGATATGGCTTTTTCTATAACGGAGAAGAAATTCAATGTGTTTATTGTAAGCAAGCATTGAAATATCATACTGCTCATGTATGTTGCATTGGAGGGAAGGCACAGGAACCGTTTAATTTCTCTATATTAGTACCGACATATGTATAGTTTCTTCATTTGCTCATCATGGACCCGTGCAAGTGGATGCAAGCTGATAGTGAATTGGAAATGAGGTTAGAAGAGTGTATTGATTGGTATGACGCCTGTGAAATTGCAATTAAACATTCAACTCATGAAAATCATCATTTGGTGAAACAACTAAAAGACATTTTCTTAAACACAGTGAATTTGAACGATATAAATGATTATCTATGCTATTACAGACCTCATAAACTGTCTGTTAGTAAACTAATAAAAATTGAAGAGGAAGTGATGAACAATTGTAGTGAATTGTGTAAATAATTTCTAGTGTATACTCGATTGTTTTCATTGTACCTACAATGTCTAAGTTTAATCCTTCAGTATTGCTTTGTTAGTTGAGCTGAAAAGATCTCACATGCGTTGAAGCTCAATGCTATAAGTGTGCAGATACAAGTAGTTTCTTATCGCGTTTCACCTGTACATACACTCAACTGAAAAATATGGTTGATTGTTATAGCTTTTCAAAGTTCAAGAAACTATCTCGTCTCTTGATGACAATTTCATTCAATGAATTTGATCTAATTGCAAAGAATATTAAATTTTCAACGGGTGATGAGGTGAGTGATCTTGCATTAACAAAAACAGAAAATCTTCACTTTCCAATTCTATCTGAAATTTTTGAATTATTGGATGCATTAGAAACCGGTCATTTCCATTATGGTTGTTCAAATAATGATGAATCATTAGCTATTGTTAATAATTCTAATGATCTCTGGAAATGCTTATATGACATTGCCGATAAAAAATGTAAAAGATCATAGTTCGCTCTCTAGAGAGTTTAAAGATACATGTGTATTTGGAAACATTAAAAATATAACGTTCGTTGTGTGTACAACCCATTGTCAAGAACATGTTTCGGTTAAGTTCGTTTCACTTGAATCTGTCAGTAGATTGCCTCTCTCTCACACACACATATCTCTCTCTCTCTACTATTAATCATCAAATAGACTATGACTAAATGTAATTGAGCATGACTAAATGTAATTAGCCATGACTATATTAACTAGAGCATGACAAGAGAGAGAGAGAGAGTATCATCTTCCTCTCCTTCTAACTAGAGCATGACAAGAGAGAGAGAGTATCATCTTCCTCTCCTTCTTCTTCTCCTTCTTCTTCTCCTTCTTCTTCCTCTTCTTCTTCCTCTTCTTCTTCTCCTTCTTCTTCCTCTTCTTCTTCTCCTTCTTCTTCCTCTTCTTCTAGAGAGAGAGAGAGAGAGGTTCTTCTAAGGGGGGCGGGGGCGGGATTGGTGCGGCAGGAGCGGGGGAGGTGCGGGGAAGGTAGGATGGGTGCGGGGGGAGGGGGGAGGGGGGGAAAAGTCATAAAAAAACGTCCCAATACCCGTAAATAGCATCTACTTCCAATATCTATTCAGAATCTCAAAAAAAGAAAAATTCTACTATAATAAATTCCAGTTTTGTTGTCCTAATCAAAGCACTTAACACTGTCTCACAAAATTGACAGTCTTCTTTAAGGGAATTAGCCATAAATTGAATCAAATACTAAATTGCTGCCCATTTTAAACTAACTATGCTCATACACATGACAAAACAAGATTCTCCAAAAGATTAGCTTCAAGATTTACCTTCAAGGGAATACTAGTTCAAAGTTTGAATAAATCTCTCTATAGATAGCCTAGCTATCTAAAACGTATTATATCATATTGAAGATTACAATTTTAATTAACAACTCTGATTGATAACATGAAACAAACACAAGATGATTTGATAGCCACAGTAAAATAATATTTGATCTATACTTTCTTGTAGGAACCCTGTAGAGAAGCTTTTTTCACATAAATTATGCAGTTCTAAATTTGTTAATTATGATACGAATTATATACTCCATGCATGTTTCTATTTAAATATTTGACAATCCACATATCCTACAAAATTACAAAAATCCTACAATTTACAATTAGTTATTGGATCACAATTTGATTTGTCATTCATTAACCTAATTCATTGGAATTAGGTTATGACGCCTTCAATGTTTACGTTTTGCCTCACCCGTATGGCAAAATCGCGTCCACACGTATTGAATGCTCGCCCGAGGCGCCTTTGAGCACTCCAAAATACCGACAGGGTTCCGGTTCGCCCACATGCCTCAGCGAACAGTGTCCACACGTGCGAATGCAAGCCCATACACGTATGCTCACCCGAGGCAAACGTACGTGTGTACAATGTTTAAAAGTATTGGATATTAGCTAAGACTCAGTGAGTTCAGCACGGGGAAAAAATTTTAGGATTTTTGTAATTTTGTAGGATATGTGGATTGTCAAATATTTAAATAGAAACATCCATGGAGTATATAATTTGTATCATGATTAACAAATTTAGAACTGCATAATTTAAGTGAAAATAGCCTCTCTACAGGGTTCCTACAAAAAAGTATAGCTCACATATTATCTTTCTGTGGCTATCAAATCATCTTGTGTTTGGTTTATGTTATCAATCAGAGTTGGTAATTAAAATTGTAATCTTCAATATGATATTTTATGTTTTAGATAGCTAGGCTATCCATACAGAGATTTATTCAAACCTTGAACTAGTATTTCTTAAAGGTAAATCTAGAAGCTAATCTTTTGGAGAATCTTGTTTTGTCATGTGTATGAGCAGAGTTAGTTTAAAATGGGCAGAAATTCAGTATTTGATTCAATTTTTTCGTTAAAGAAGACTGTCAATTTTGTAGGATAGTGTTAAGTACTTTGATTAGGTCATCAAAACTTCTGGAATTATTGTAGAAATGTTTTTTTGAGATTCAGAATGGATATTGGAAACCAACAAATGAATCGCTTAATGCCAAGAATCTCAAAGTTAGGGTCAATCGTTCTTGTAAAGTTATTGCTTCCCTCATGATGGTATAATTTTGTTGTATAACTAGTTGAATTAGATTCAGTATATCAACAAAATAATGTTTTGACATCCTAATAAAGTTTGAACTGACAATCTCATATTTTATGTAATGTAGCAATTTATTTCCTTACTTCAACCTACAATAGTTCAACCCACTAACATCATTTGTTGAGTTTCATTTTCGATTTTATTGTACAAGTCATTGAAATAAATGATACATCTGCATTTTGTAATAATTATCTTCAATGATGGAATGACGCCATTGTTGTCAATGACAAGGCGTCTATAAAATGGATATTTCATCACACTTATGTTTGTATCACACTTATCACACTAGAATATCACACTTATGTTTAATATTCATTTATTTAATTTATTTAGGATTTTCAATTATTTGATAGAATAAATTCCGAATGGTTGGAATGGCTGGTATAAGTTGCAAGTCATTGAAATAAATGATACAGATGTATTTTGTAATAATCATCTTCAATGATGGAATGACGCCATTGTTGTCATGATGTGGAAAATTTACATCTATCATGTCTTCATGTTGTCTGCAAATCAGCTTTTTGAATGCCGAGGCATACATGGAATGCGTCCACAAGGACGTACAGTGAATGCTGAGGCATGTGTACATGCGATTGTTTGCGCGAATCTGTACGGACATGTGTACAAGACTTAAAGAGATAATGCATCTTTAAGGTCTTTGGTTGGGGTCGCATGAATTGGGAATATCTGGAACTCAAAATATCTTGCAACTGGCCGGAATTGGAAATATATGGAACTCCAAATATGTTGACAGGCGGAACTCAGAATATTGTGCAGACCGGCGGAACTCAAAATATCTTGTCAGCTGGTGGAATTGGAAGTATGTGGAATTGGAAATATATCGAATTCACAATATCGATCGTTATTAGTGAGACTGTTTAGATGTGGGATAAAACAAATTTATTGCAAAACGGGGTCGCATGAATTGGGAATATCTGGAACTCAAAATATCTTGCAGCTAGCCGGAATTGGAAATATATGGAACTCCAAATATGTTGACAGGTGGAACTCCAAATATCGTGCAGGCCGGCGGAACTCAAAATATCTTGTCAGCTGGTGGAATTGGAAGTATGTGGAATTGGAAATATATCGAACTCACATTATTGATCGTTATTAGCGAGACTGTGTAGATGTGGAATGATAAAAATTTCTCACAAAACAAATGAAGGGTTCTATAGTTAACCTAAAATAAATTCATCAACACATCAACAGTCGTCAGTCTTGTTTGAAACAGATAACAGAGTTTTGAGAACTTGCATAATATGTACATGACTATTATTTTATAAACCAATATAATTTTAATATATAATGAGCTATGAATTACCCTAAGTGGGATAATTAGTCCATATCATTCCAGAAAATAAGTCAGACTTGAAGCATTTCTCAATCACAAACACATTACCAGTACTCCCACTTTGGCGCCGATATTTTGAGTTCCTGATATTTCCAATTCCGCCATCTGACAAACAAATAATTTGAGTTCCAGATACTCCCAATTCCGCCTAGCAACATATTTCGAGTTCCGGATATTTCCAATTCCGCTGTTTGCCAAATATTCAGAGTTCCACCCAGCAACAGTTTTCAAGCATAGGACATTTAACATTGATATTTTGAGTTCCAGATATTTCCAATTCCACGGCCCTTGCAAAACAAATGAAGGGTTCTATAGTTAACCTAAAATAAATTCATCAACACATCAACAGTCATCAGTCTTGTTTGTTGAAACAGATAACAGAGTTTTGAAAATTTGCATAATATGAACATGACTATTATTTTATGAACCAATATAATTTTAATTTGTGTTTTCATGGTTGGTTATGGTATTAGTTATAAAATGAAGTAGCAATAATGTAGCCTACCTAATAAAAAAATCTTTATTATAACAAGAAAGAAACTGACACTCATGTTCGTGAATATTATATTACTTCCATTTATTTTTTGGTGCAATCGCAAATCATATGAATATAATTGAAAAAGAACGACAGACCAGGTCCAAAAGTATTCTATTCCCAAATTTTGATAATGAAAAACAAGTCCAAGAAGATCAGCCAAGTTGTTTCTACTGTTTAAAGTTCAAGTCCAATATTTCCGTCCAAAATTAATATATAACGAGCTATGAATTACCCTAAGTGGGCTAATTAGTCCATATCATTCCAGAAAATAATTCAGACTTGAACCATTTCTTAATAACAAACACATTACCAGTACTCCCACTTTGGCACTGATATTTTGAGTTCCAGATATTTCCAATTCCGCCATCTGACAAACAAATAATTTGAGTTCCAGATACTCCCAATTCCGCCTAGCAACATATTTCGAGTTCCGGATATTTCCAATTCCGCTGTTTGCCAAATATTCGGAGTTCCACCCAGCAACAGTTTTCAAGCATAGGACATTTAACATTGATATTTCCAGTTGATAGTTCCAGATATTTCCAATTCCGCGGCCCCTTTGGTTGGAATACATGGGGTGGCTACTAACATACCGAATTTATTTTTCACCCAATCTACAATTTCACCCAATATTTAGGAATTGTGAAAAATACTTGAAACCACATCCCAAACCACGGTATAGAGCCAAACTGGGTCGACGATAAAGTGGGTCATTTTTTCGACCGCATTTGTCGCCTCTTGACATGACAAATGCGATCTGCTCAAGAATGTGACCCACTCTGTCGCTGACCGCATTTGTTGGATGGTGCAGGAATGAAAATCAACCGCATTTGTCGCCTCTTTACACGACAAATATGTGGTCTGCTCAGGAATGTGACCCACTCTGTTGCTGACCGCATTTGTTGGGAGGTGCAGGAATGAAAATCGACTGCATTTGTCGCCTCATGACATGACAAACTGGGTCTGCACAGGAATGTGGCAATATATATGGAGATTCTTTTATTGATACATTGTACTTTATCGATATCGTATAGCCTTTGACAAGGCAGAAAACAGTTGTATAAACTGATAAACTGACTTGTGCCTCATAATTTGAATTTGAATCTTTAATTTGTGTTCATGATGTTGAATTCTATTTTACAATTTGATTCAAATGACAAGAATCAACAAAATGGACTTGAGACTCAATGTTAATAATGTGGTTTAAGGTAACAGGCTATTATCAACAACAACCTTATTTTATGGAAATTGTTGAATTTTAGAGTTCTAGTATTGACGTTTAAGTTTTACTCATTGTTTCAGTATTTTATATTTTAAATGCTGTTTGCATAGAAGGCCTAGATAGGCTAGCTAAACTAAGATAGATTGAGTTGGTCGAGTTTGAGTGAATAGAATTTGAAACTTGAATCGGTCCCTTATGTAATTCTTCAAGGAAATAGTTATTTTTTTTACAATAAACCAGCAGTTCATTGGTTATTTTCATAACTCATTCATCGTTTGTGTGGTTAGAGCTGTAGCCTACTGATAGGTACAGTGGAGAAGAAGCGATTGAGAAATTTCTCAAATATGATGAGATTTAATTACTTTTTCATTTACTGTGCAATAATAAAAAAGTAAAAATGAAAAATAATACATAGTTTGAAAAAAAAATCATCAAAAAATGATCTGATTCGATCTTTAGATTTAGGTACTAAGTAATATAAAGCTGGGTTCTCGCCAAAGTTATTTAACAAAGGTTCAATAATTTAATACTTATAGATTCTATTAGATTGAACAGAACTTGACAATCACATATGTTCGGCTAGTTGCACACACACAGATTTTGGACAGCTGATTTTCTACTGGCTGTCCAAATTCCAATAGTGAAGCACAGGCAGGAACGGGATCTGGCACACACTCGCTGACCGCTGATCGGTGCCGGTAAAATACTGATGAGCAGCCAGACACTGTCACCGGTGCCGGGGATGTGACATATGTGACTAAATACAAGCTTGCACACACACCGATTTTTCTCTGACCATCCTTGTCAGTTCTTGCTTTGCTCATAACTATTGTGTTTATTTGATTTATTCTCTATCATTTCTCAAGTGACTTCTAACAAAACAATAATGTGATTATTCATACACAAGATTCACAACGTCTAGAGTACTTGTCAAGTTATTTCAAACATTTCAAAATTAGTATTAAAGAACTACATATAATTAATTAGTATTAATTTACATACTTTAATTCGACTTGTAATCTTTCTGCTAATTAATACCATGAAAAGTAAGTATGTAGGTTTGTGCCACAAAATAGTAAAAATTAAGGGTTTCATCCAAAATCAGTGTCAAACTAGTCCCCAAAATAACAGAGAAAATATATCAGAATTGTTTGAACTTGTCATTTTATTGAGGATTTTGTTGTTATAATAATTCTGAATAAAAATACTTGAAATTGTCACAACCACATATTTATTACAAGACAGGATACTGGTTTCAGTTGTTACACCATTGTCAATCTCTGGTAAACTGAGTAAAATAGAAACCAGTAAACTGGTTAACTGCTAAACTGAATAGTTTACCAGAGATTGACAATGGTGTAACATTCTGAAGTAGATGAAAAACTTACTGCTATCAAGCCTAAGTTCTTCAAAAAATGTGTAGAATGTTCCCGTGTTTTCTCTGCTTTTATTAATTGGATGAATCTAGCACTTACGTTTAATCCTATGGTGGTTAATGCGATGATACAATAACCACATAGCAACAACTCTTTTAGCATTATTATAATTTTTAATTATTCTTATTTTCCATTATATTATTTTTTATTATTTATTATTCAATAAAATCATGTCACAACAACAAAGTAACTGATTGTTTGAACGGAAACATGCAAGAAAGTGTCTGCAAAAAATGTTTGATAAAAAATCGGCCGTCCAAAATCGGTGTGTGTGCAAGTAGCCAAAGGCTGGTTGCTACCGATAAAAGATCGGGCAGTAAAAAATTGGCCGTCCAAAATCGGTGTGTGTGCAAGTAGCCTAACCTTATAGAGTTGTAATATCGCCAAAAGATTTCTTAGTGGGCACCTAGGACCTATAAAGAAGCTATACTCCAAGTTTTCTTGCAATCCATCCAGTAGTTCTTCAGAAATCGTGATCAGTGAGTGAGTGAGTAAGTCAGTGAGTCAGATAAGAATTTTATAAGTATAGATTTCATATGAATTTCCTAGCCAATTTAAATAGTGAACTCAAATAGTAATATTCATAAGGTATTCTACTTCATGCTTGTCTCATCTGAGGTCTGGTCTTGGAGTGTGTAGAACCATTGCCAAACGGTCTTGGTCTGGTCTGGAAGTGTGTAGGGGGTTTTACCATTCAGCTTATCCACGATAAGATGTCATCAATGCTATGCTTTCTTGCCGAAGATAACCTATCATCACACAGAGTACAATGCCACTACCGTACTTCACAATATCCCCCAGGGATTGGATTTTTGAATAATCAAATTCTGATAATTTTACACATCGAGAATGAAACCATTTTCCACAGAAAAGGTCACAGAGAATTTCTTCCTCATTTTCCTCTATGGGAATACTGCACAGACCACACAGAGAATAATGTCACTTCAGCCACACTGTCATCTGAAAATAAAATACTGAATTGCTGAAAGGAATTGACAAGACAGAGGATCGGCAATGTTTTCCTCATATCTTTCTCCACTGCCATTATAACTTGTACCGTACCTCACTATAGTGAAAACCAGGCTCAAGGAACAGAGGTTATATTGATACACTATAGTGAGGTCCACGTTATAATGGCAGAGAAGAAAGATAGGAGAAAAACGTTGCCAAGTCTCTATATTTTGTCACTGAGTGTACACAGCTGTTACTCAATTCATCCCATTGAATTTGATCTAATAATAATTATAATTTCCTTGATAAAGTAATAAATTTAATGTTAGATTAATCGAAAAAAAATATTTTTTTCATAATTTAATTGAAAAATTCGCTTCCATAACTGAGATCAGAGTTTTATTTTTATACATACTTGAAATGGCAGCTAATTAGAAAAGCTGTGATACACCAATCTGAATTTCAAAACATCAGAAATTAAGTTATTTGGTAGGTATTCTATTCCAATTTCTTTTGGAAATTATAGAAAAGCAGAAATCCTATTCAAAATAAGTAATTTCAATGGAAATAATTCTGAGATAACCTTTCAATATTATTTATACCGGTACGAGTCTGGTCTAACCTATAACTGAATCATGGATGAAGTCTAGGATGGTTAGTTATCAACTTTTAAAATGTCATTTCAGGTATTTTAATTTGTGTTTCTCATACGGTAATGTCTGAAAATTATTTCATTGTTTCAACTGTAAATCAAAATTAATTTTGTTACATTTTAAATCAATCATACGACTTGTGTACTAAGTATCTTGATAGAATGAAGAAACAAATGGCGGCTGAGAATTGTTTGTTTACTTTTGTACAGTCACTGTCAAAAGTAAAAATAAAGTATTCTGGCAAACTGGCAACATTGCAAAGCTAGAGAGAGATAGTGCTATCTGTTGTATCATAGAAAAGGACAGCAACAGTATTGTCAATCGAACATTGCCATTATAACGTGGACCTCACTTATTTTATAGATAATTTGAAGCTCGCAGTACTGAGGCACTCAGTCAAAAATTCACATCGAACTTGAATACTTGAAGTCGGGGAACCTCTGGCCCGGGTTGACCCATGGTTGATATCCCATAACTTGAGAAATAATGAACATTGAAGTAAACTAATTGTGTTTACAATTTCTTACTAAAAAATCATATTAATTTCTTAGTTTTCAAGTGAAATTGAGCTTGTTGAGTTGAGTTTTCAATTCTTGTTATCTATGTTTTGTTTTTACATTGTGGATTGGCTACTTTCATGATAGTGGATTGTGTAAATGTAAAATAATACAAATTTGAAGCTAGTGTAGCCTAACCTAATCACGCGCATAGGTAGTGTGTTATTGAACTTGAAAATGAATTAGTTATTTTTTGGAGTTCAAACATTATGTAGTCAGTAGCCTAGTTGATAATAGTATCTGGATATTTTAAATTCGATTACATCTCTCTAAAAATTAAACTTGTTCTTATCTTAACCCACTTGTCGGCTACTTTGAACTCTAACTTGATTATCATGTCTAAAAAAGTAACTTATTTCTATGACCCGGATGTTGGTAACTTTCATTACGGACCTGGTCATCCTATGAAACCTCATAGATTAGCTGTAATAAATAGTCTTGTGCTTAGTTATGGACTACATAAGAAAATGCAAATCTATAGACCTTATCGCGCCAGCACCCATGATATGTGCAGATTTCATTCCGACGACTACATTGAATTTCTGCAAAGAGTCAGTCCTCATAATATACAAAGCTTTACTAAGTTTCTTACTACATACAATGTAGGTGATGATTGTCCTGTTTTTGAAGGACTTTTTGATTTTTGCTCAATGTATACCGGTGCATCACTTGATGGAGCGATGAGGCTGAATAACAAATCTTGCGATATTGCAATCAACTGGTCTGGAGGCTTACATCATGCGAAGAAGTTTGAAGCATCAGGATTTTGTTACGTGAATGATATAGTTATTGCTATTTTAGAACTACTCAAATATCATGCAAGAGTTCTGTACATAGACATTGACGTTCATCATGGAGATGGTGTTCAGGAGGCGTTTTACTTGACAGACAGAGTTATGACTGTATCTTTCCACAAGTATGGCAACTACTTTTTCCCTGGAACTGGTGATATCAATGAAATCGGCGCGGAAAGTGGTAAATACTACACTGTTAATGTTCCATTGAAAGAGGGCATTGACGATCCAAGTTATTTCCAGGTATTCAAGCCTGTGATTCAGGATATAATGGACTTTTTCCAGCCCTCAGCAATCGTTCTACAATGTGGTGCGGATTCTTTGGATAATGACCGACTGGGTTGTTTCAGTTTGAGTACAAGAGGGCATGGGGATTGTGTAAAATTTGTCAAGGATTTAAATGTGCCGCTTTTGGTGGTTGGTGGAGGGGGTTATACCCTGCGCAATGTGGCGAGATGTTGGACTTATGAAACGTCACTCTTGGTTGACGAGCAGATCAGTGAAGAATTGCCGTACACTAAGTATCTGGAGTACTTCTCTTCTGAGCTGACTCTACATCCAGCAGTTATCAACAGACATATGAACGCAAACAGTAAACAGTATTTAGAAACGGTGGTGAAACATGTACATGATAACCTGAAGATGTTGCATAATTCTCCGAGTGTGATGATGCATGATGTGCCGGGAGACGCGATTCCGTCCGAGGAGGCCGCTCTTCTGGACGATTTGGACCCGGATGTGAGGTGTCCGCAAATGGAGGAAGACAATCGAATCGAAGCACCCAATGAGTTCTATGATGGCGACAAAGACCACGATTCAGGCATTGACAATATTCTCCCCTAATTCATTCAAAAGGTGAGTTGCATTGTTTTGCTGGTACAATACTATAATGCCATTATACATGTACGTCTTATACGGATTTAACTTATTGTATAAACTGATGCTGGCTTTCAGTTTGTGCAAAATGTTCCATGCTTTATGCCTATGTTAAAAGAAGACTGACGGCAATTAATAAATTGTAATTACTCGAATAATTTATGTTATTGATTACTTAATTTAATAACCGCTTTGGGGAGCGGTTGACTCAGTGGTCGAGCTGATAAGCTATAGCTTAGATAAGTTCTGCTTAGAATCATGCGCCTGTTACTCCCGTTGAAACGGTGACCCTTGAGCCAACTCCTCTGATTATGATTCATAAAATCGCTCTCCGGTTGTTCGGAACCCACCAAAAACTATGGGTCCATCTATCTCTAATTATCAACCGCCTCATTACCCACGCACAAGCCTAGAGCTCATGTGGACATCACTCCCAGAAAAAAAAAATAGGTTACAAATTTTAGATTTACAAATAGATTCTTCTTACACTAACACAGTCAAATTTTTACATTACAATTTTTCACATTTTTTACATTATAGGCCTACACTCAATCTGGAATCCCCAAGCATAGACAACGATATCAAGTATAGTGTTATTTAACTGTGTTTGCAACCCAGTATCAGTATTTTGAGTATTACTGTATTCAGTTTTTTCAGCAAATAATTGCCTTCAATGTTAATGCTTCTATGCTCTTTTTGTAGTGGGCACACATTTAGACTTGTATACACGTAAGACGATTTATATGGGATCCTTTTTTTAATATATTTCAAGACGTTTTGAAGACTTTGGAAGACTAACGTCAACAATACCTTTATTTTAAATTTTATAATCATCCAACAGAAATGGAATTTTGACAATAATTTTACTTGCCAATTTGTCAAGTAAGAGAATCTCTTCCAACTGTACAATTCCTCATACAATCTTGATTTAGTTATACGTTCATGATTTTCGTGCATGTCTTGTCTGGTTCTTGTATCTCATACTAGTCCTTCATACTGCTATATGACCAGTAAAATTCCACTGGAAAATATCACCCCCTCTGCCTGCTTTTTCAAGTCTGGCGAATTATTTTATTCATCATAGAAATCAATATTTTTGTGAATAGACGTATTTAATATAATCAAGGTACAAAATAAATTAAAATAACTAATACTATCCCCTATATTCTATTTATTACTTATTATTTTGTTGTTACTTGATGTTGATAGTTTAACTATAAACTATTCAACTACCGTACCTTATTTTAAATGTTATTTTAAAATAACATGATTTTTTATCAATTTAAATCATCGCAATTCATTTTTTTTATATATATTGAAGAAATTTAATCAAAATTCAAACCAATATTCATATATTTTTTCTATTATTTTATATTTAGTACAAGATATAATTTAAAGATTGACTTCAAAGTAACAAGAGAACATTATGAAAATTAACATAATACTATTTTAATGTACTTATTTTCAATAATGAAACACTCTCCAAGTTAAAAATGATATTCTCTAAATAGTATGTTGCTTATTGTTCTAGGTATTGCATTAATCAAAATAATCATTCTGGTAGGCTACTTGAATTTCAATTAAATTAAGTAATTCAAAGATAACATTCATTTTTTATAAAAATCATAACGGTTTTTGAAATATGAAATTACAATATTATTGTTCATTTGCATGATTTTCTTTATATAACTGTGAGTTATTATATTTCTGTGTTCACTAATCGAAAGGTGTTATAAAATTATCAGACAATCGTAGGAAGTTATCACGAAAACACTTACAGGTTTCCAAATCATTATTAAAGATTCACTAGTATTTTACTATTATGGTCGAGTGTAGTGTACAGGCATCGGATAAGATTTACGAAAAGACCTCAATCTCAGTTTCATCTAATGCTATGCTGTTGGTGAACAAAATGAGGGGGATCTAAATGTAGAATTGAATAGCCTTCTCATAGAGGAAGTTGAGAACCAGAAAGCTATCTTAGGAATGCTTAAAGAGGATTTAGAACAGGCTAGGAAGGAAATTGTAAATTGAAAAATAATATTTTGGAGAGAGATGAAGAAATAGTTGACCTCAAGCGTAATACTCCGGTTTTCCAGTTAGAACCTACTAACAGGAGAAATAAATTAAGAAATAGTCTGCCTAGCAATTTTAACGTCAAGTTACGTAATTTTTACCAGCCTCTACAAGTAAATGAGGAGGATATAGATGCAAATATTGCTGCAATGGCTGAAGAGATTGCTACCTCAAAACGCAAACGACCTCACAATAAAAAAATGCACCAGAGTTGGTAAAAAACAATCTCCCTAAAAATAGGCTCAATACAACAAAGAAGATACTGTTGGTATCTGATAGTCATGGAAGGAATTTAACGTTGCATTTGAATGGTAGATTGAAACACTCCTATGAATGTATTGGTTTTGTAAGTCCTGGCGCTAGGACTGAACAGATGTTATGCCATGATAATATATCCGGTAAAATTGCAGATAATGATATTCTAATTATATTGTGCGGCGCTAACGATGTTGCAAGAAACGAGGCAGAAAAGGCACTAACGGGCATCGAGGAGACGATTAATCGATTTCAAAATAATAAAATTGTCTTAGTGGATGTTTAATTTAGTGATTAATTTTCAATTAATAGTTTCTCTTTTGTTATGGACTGTTTGTACAGAACACCCCAACATTGTTTCTTAGATTCTTTTTTAGAAAAACTTGAAATATTGCTTGAAATACTGTGCAGGAAATACAAAAATGTTGTACTAGCTGGTGACATAAATATTAATGTAGCCTAATAGAAAAGAATAATGTTTACTACAAGTTCAGAAATATTCTAAAAATGTATGTAATTTAAGGTCGATTTTCCAACTAGAATAACTACAACCTCTGTAACTGCCATTGATAATTTTATTACAAATATTTGTGATGAGAACTTGAAAGTGTCAGGCATTATAACCCATATATCAGATCATGATGCTCAGCTATTTGAAATTCTTAATGTTAGTAACTTTAATTCCAATATATTTTTCAAAGATTTAGAGAGCGTCATTTGGATGGATGTTTATCAATCTTCCGTAAGTGATAAGTATAATGTATTTATTTCAATTGTTTAATATTATTTCAACATTAATTTTCCAATGCTATTTATGAATGAGAAGGAAACAAATAAGGATACATATTCGAGCAGCGAGGTCATTAGGAAAAAGAGAGACTTATTAGAGCTTGAAAGAGTATTTAGAAATACAAAGAGTGATGATTTAAAAGATCAAATTAAAACTAGAAAGATATATTTGAGACATGAAATAGCAATTAATAAACAAAAAGTCTTTGACAAAAAAGTCCACAATGCAAGAAATAAAAATAGTTATCTGGAAGATTGTTAACGATAATGTTGGTAAAAACTCAAATTTAAGTGTTATAGATAATGGAATTCATGTAACAACCCTATTACTATTAGTAATATCTTTAATGATTTCTTTGATAAAGCAGTAAATAAGTTTGTCATACCAAATATTCCTGATAGATGTGAACCTGTTGGAACCCCGATTTATCCAAACTGTCAATCCACACTGAGATTCAGATTCAAAACTATTTCAGAATATGAGTTAGTAAAAATAATAATGTCATTTGAAAATAAACTTTCTTCAGGGCCAGATGACATCCCAATTACAATAGTTAAAAAAGTCTTGCCGGCAATAATTAAACCCCTGACTCATATAATAAATTCCTCCTTGATATTGGGCCATTTTCCAAACATTTTAAAGGTAGCCAGGGTTTTTCCAATATTTAAGAAGGGTGATGTCAGAGAACCTGCTTGTTATAGGCCAGTATCTATTTTATCGGTATTTTCTAAAATTATTGAATGTGCAGCTAATATTTAGAAACAAATAACATTTTGGACAAAGAGCAGCATGGGTTTCGCTCTAAAAAGTCCACGATAACTGCTGGAGTCGAATTCATTAACTCTATTGTAAATGCAATCGACAAAGGGGAGAAAATTGATGGCATATTCTTAGATATGACTCGTGCTTTTGACAGTGTGAGGCATAATGTTTTGATAGATACGTTGAAAACTCTAAGTTTAAATGGAATGGAACAGACATGTTTTGCATCGTACCTGAAGGACAGGCAACAATTTGTTGAGATAGAGCATATTGAAGAGACGCATGCGTTGCAATATAAAATCAGATACCGCTCTGACCTGAGGAGTCTGAAATATGGTGTCCCTCAAGGCTCAATATTGGGTCCTTTATTGTTCCTGTGCTAAATCAAAGGGTTGCCTGGGGTGGTCCAGGGGAAAGCTGCTGTTTTTCTTTATGCTGATGATGCAAACATCATTTTCTCGGGTGAATCTATTGAAGAGATTGAAGCAGCATCCGCTGTTGGCTTGTATTCCATTAATAAATTTCTAAATAATAGGAATCTTCTTTTAAACGCCAGCAAGTCCATTGTAGTACCTTTTTCAACAAGGCATAGAATTAATCATTGGTCCCCAAATGTTGAAATAAATGGCGAAACCTTAGAACTAGTGGATGGCACAAAATTCTTAGGCCTTGATATTGATAGCAGCTTATCATGGGATAAGCATGTTTCTCAGGTTTTTTTGCTTTGCGGCAATTGACAGATATCTGCAGTATACAGACAATGAAATCCCTGTACCACTCTTTAATACATTCTCATCTGGCATACGGACTTGCTATCTATGGAAGTACAACCAAGAGTAACCTTGATAAGATACTATTACAACAAAAAAGAGCTCTCAGAATAATAATGAAGTTAAAAAGATTAGACTCAGTAAAACTCGTTTTTCCACAGTTTGGAATCTTAACAATCTGTGGGCAATATATTTTTGACGTAGTCATGTACTTTAAAAATACTCGTCAACAGAATCACGAAACGAAACACATGGCTACAACACCAGATTTGGAAGGATCGAGGAGAGGCATAGATTGGATTTCTTTAAGAAAAAACACTTTTTATGGGGAGAAAATTTTTCAATATACTTCCTAGAGAGTTGAAAGTAAAAGAGGAGGTTGAATACCTAAAAAAAAAATTAGAGGAATATTTGGTGGGACTATCCCTATACTCTTTACAGGAGTATGTCAATTTGACTGCAAGATTTTAGAATCTTGTTTTTTATCAAAATTTTTGACTTCTGTATGTGCTAAGGATGATTTTGTGACGATATTAATAATTCTTGTTGTAATTTGACACTGTTCAGATGTATTTTGTGTATTTTGATTAATAAAGAAATTTTCAATTCAATAAGTTTTCAGACATAGTAAACATTGTATTGTTTACATAGTAAACATTGTATACATAGTAAAGTCAGAACCCAATTCATAATGATGAACGAAAATCTGTTTTGTATCGTGACTAGAACTATTTGATAGGACACAACAAATATTACTATTAATGAGCTAATAATTTTATCTTGTGAATCAAGCTAATTTTTAACTTTATCAATTTTTTTTGTGTAATGAGCTATTTTTTTAACTTGTGATTGTCATTTTTCAGTTCAAACTAAGGACTTCAAGCCAGACAATGAGAAATTTACTTCTGGATCATCTGAATTTATGAGATGCTTCATTAGAGGTTTATTCATTTGAATTCGAGAGATTAATTTACTCAAAAATATTATTTTAATGTCCACTGAACTGTAAAAGAACTATACTAGTATTAGAGAAAGAAAAAAACTTTCGTTCATAACATGATAGAAAAATGTATTTCTACAGAATTATATTATACAATACATTATTCTATTATACTTACAGTATAGCATCATACAATTTTTATATCCGTATATTTAGACTATCTTATAGGCTATCCCTTGAAATAAGACATAATAAATTTTGTCAATAATTGAACATGGAATATCTACAGTTTCATCTGCCTCAATTTTTTAATTTTATGGCATTGTTATTATTATTATTAGCCAGACTATAATATTTCTATCCACATTTGCAATTGGAATTTTTATTGTAGGACTTGGATTTGAATGTGGTTACTTTCTAACGAAACAGCAATATGGTATTTAAAAGTTTCCCCTGCTGGTTTGAAACCCACCTACGGCTGGACAGGTTTCGCTTATCCTTCCCATTACTCACCCACAAGCCTGGAGCTTGTGAAATTATAAATTTGCTAATTTGCTAATTTATAATTTTATAAATTTGGAAAGTTTGTTAAATACAGTAGGATTTTATTGTTGCTCTAATTTAAAAAGACGTGACATTTTTTAAAATATCTTACAAGATTGTTATAAGTCAATTCGGTGATTATACTCTATCTATTTTCTGTATTGTATCATTCAACCAAGAGTAAAAACGCTGTATCAAAACATCCATGGAACTTCTAATAAATTATAGATGAATATTGAATTCAATTGATATCAATAATGAACGGTTTAGAAAGAAATTACTATGATGAAAGCAAATTAACTTAATATGTTGGATCTGTAAAAAATAAATAATATTTTTTCATTTTTCTGCGGTTGAATGCAGCAAAACAAAGGAGACGCTTGAAAAAGGCCCCAAGATGTTGCCTCCAGGTGTATTTAACAAAGGACATCACTAGTACAACTATAAAAATAGCTTGCCATTCTTGCTCATATCACATGAAAAATAAATGTGAAATTGAAAAATATTCAATTCATTTGTAAAACAAAAATAATAGTATAATCTTTCTTTTTTATCACAAATAAAAGCATTATTTCACCGTAATTGAGTTATTTGATTTTTTGTCTTGTTAAAACTTGAAAAAAAATGTCCAATGTGGAAAATGCTATTCTTATCATTCGCATGTTAGGAAAAAATATAACATTCAACTCAATGTTTCAAGAATATCTCAACATCAAGGATTCTTGGGAAATCAAACAGGTATTATTGAATCAATATGATATGACATACGCCTATGATATGAATACGATATGGTTATCAATAGAATAATCAAAAATAACATAAATCCAACATACGCCTACTAAGATTACTACAGTATATTTGAAAACAAGGGACACCTAGTTGGAAGAATATAGAATGAGGAAGATATTCTCTTTTTTTAGCTATTGGGAAATCAATAGCATTGTGACTGAATATTATCATAGAGAAACAATAGCGTAAGAACAAACAACTTATGCTATCGTTTCTCTATGATAATATGTTCTATATATATTTTTTAAATATCAACACAATTTAAATAACTTGTCCCGGCTAGATAGGCAATAATCAATAAGTCTCAAGATATTGTAAATATATTTTCAAATGGTTTGAGTTTATCTAACAATGATGTTTTCATAATAATCATTATTTGTAATAGGATATTCTAGGACAGTGGTCGCCAAACAGTCAATCGCGAGCTACTGATAGCTCGTGGGGTAGTTTTTGGTAGCTCACAGAAATACTTGGGTTGGCAACATTGGTTGCCTCAAGGAAAAATATTCAAATACTATTCAATTGCATTGAGGTTGAAAGCTATGTTCAGCTCTATCTACGTGTTCTAAGCTTCTTTTTGAAGTATGAAATTCATAAAAAATCTATATAGGAATAGACTGACTGATGAACAAAATTCATGATGATCAAAAAGAGTTCCACTGCTCTCATTGAAATGCACATTTCAACTTTTGTTATACTTTTTGCTATGAGATAAGTAGATTTCAACACTAGAAATGTATCTTTATAGGCAATAAAGGTGTGAAAACTTTGGATACCATACTTTTTTCAGTCTAATATTTCTTGGTTCTCTCGAGTTATTTTTGGTAAATTGAATAACTTTTCTAAAAATTGATATTTTCTGAAAATTTTTGTTTTACTAGATCAACAATACCTAGGAAGAATCCATCCTCTAAATCTCATGGATTTATCTCTTACCGAATTTGAAATTTTCTGTCCCAACAATTTAAACTTTAGGCGCTCATATCTCAAAAAGTAATGATCAGAAAAAATGTTCTCCTGAGAAAACTTTTTCATTTCGATAGCTTGATGATATACAAATCGAAAAACTTCGAAAAATATCACGAGTAGGAAGTTTATTTTTAGCCTTTGCACAGCCTTAATGAATGTTGAACCAGCCATATGACTTCACAATAGCCAGACCCGATTCCGTCAATCGCTCCACCTGCCTACAATCTCGTCCGGTGAAAACCAAGGCAGTATCATCGGCAAAAGATATAGTAGTACAGTTATTAATATTTATTTTTAAAAGATCATTAATGTATATCAAAAATAATATCGGTGAGAGGACTGTACCCTGGGGAAGGCCAAACCCAGTCAATGTCATTAAACTTGTTTTTTCATTTAGAGTGCGTAGGTACCTGAGATCTATTTTGCAAGTAGCTTTCAAATAATTTTAGAACTGTTCCTCTAAAACCTATACTTTCCAACTTATTCAGAAGGGACCTGTGAGGGATGTTATCATAGGCTTTTGCTAAATCCAGGAATACTGCTAAAGTTTTTTTGTTGCTCTGAAAGTTATCTGTAATTATCCGAACTAAATTTGTCAAAGCATCCTCAGTTGATTTGCCCTCTTGGAAACCGAATTGATTCTCAGCTAAAAATTTATATTTATTAACATTAAGGTATACTATCAATCGTCGTTTTATAAGTTTTTCAAATATTTTAGATTACTTATCAAACTGATTGGGCGATAGTTTTCGGGAGCCTTTCTGTTACCTGATTTGAATAGAGGAACTATTTTTGCTATCTTGAAATGAGAAGGAAAATGACCCAATTCAAAACATTTGTTGAATAACACTGACAATGGTTTCGCTATAATATCAGCAATATTCTTCAAACATACATTACCTAGTCCATCCACCTCCGGGGACGAGCCAGATTTCAAGTTTCTGATGATAACTATAATATCTCATCGGAGCTCGTTGGACGCATGAAGAAGGAATGGGGACTGTCCGCCGCCAAACAACGTAAACGTTGTGCATCCACCCACTGAGTGTTGTACAATATCGATTCTTTCAGCATAAGTTCTCCCAACTCCAGCAACTCAAAATATGTCGATCAATTTATATTTAAATATAAAAATTTATATTTTTATATGTGTGGTTCATTTGCACGTTGGATGTCTAGAATTTCTTCTATGCAATTCCAAGTTTTTTTACTATTTCCTTCAGAATTAGAGGTTCTGGTTTTGTAATACCCGTACTCAAATTTAGTTTTTCTTATAAGTTTATTTAATAAATTTCTATATGTTTTGTACCTAGATTGTAATTCAATATTGAATGGCTGACGGTTTAGTTTTTTATGCAATTTATCACGCTCTCTAATGGATCTTATCAGCCCCGGAGTTATCCATTTTTTCAGTGGTCTATTTTTACTTTTTATTTTTATCTGTTCACTAGCTGATTTAATATTGCTTATTAACTTACTACAAAATTTATCAATCTTATCATCTAAGTCTAAATTTTGATCATTGAAGGAAATTTCATTTCCCCAACTTTCTTTTTGTAGCCCTTCTATCAATTTCTTATAATTAATTTTTTCTGTGAAGACCTCTCTTACTTCTTTAAAAACTGGGATTGGATTTCTCACGTGAAAAGTAGTACCGTACTTCAAAATCTTCTTTAAAATTTACATTTCTCCAAAATATGTGATCAATACATGTTTTTGTTTTACATGAAATTCTAGTTGGCTTATTCACAAGAGATCTTAGACCATACATCTGCATAAGGCTACTATATTCATTTGCTAGATTACCTACTATTACGCAAAATATCTATGTTTAAATATATTTTCAAAACCTACTCCAAAATTCAACACTCTGGTCCGCAACTTACCACTCGACATATTATATGTATTGCTTGAAAAATATCAAGTAGCACTAAGAAATTAGTTTTAAATAGGAATGTATAAACTTATAAGTTCATAATCAATGGAGTATTTTCTTCACGTTTATGGTTAACCATCATAATTTATATAAACATAAAAAACTTACACATTCATAATAACACTCACATAATTATAATAAATTGTAAACGCACTTGTGCTGGGCCGCTATGCAGTAATGCTCAAGTTCTATTACTCTGGGCCGCAAAAAACATGAATTGTTTGACGAATATATTAAAACTGCCCAATCAATCCATGGAATCAGCGGCCCAAAGAGCCTTGTCCTGATATTTTTTTTATTCGATAATTATATCATACTACACTAAATACAATATTATAAACCCTCTACACTTCTACCTATACTACTCTACAATCAATTTGATAAACACTCTATGATTCTACCTTTGCTACACTATATACAAAAATATAAACCCTACTATACGTTTCTGTACACTTCACACTACTATATGCGATGGAAATGGTTAATAGCATTAACAAAGTCGATGAAAAGTTCTTCAGTCGTTGGGTGAATACTTCTCCAAGTATACTCGGTCAAGTATGTTTCATGATTTGACGTGGTCATTCTACCGACTCGCCGCCTAATGTCTCTCTTCATTTTAGCCGTTTGATTCCATACCTTGCTTAAGTACGCTCCTATCATTCGGATTTATGAAATTATAACGGTGATTGACTGTTTTGTGCTCAAAACCAGCCATTAATAGAAATCTTGATCTGTATCCCTTCCAGCTATCAGTAATCATGTCTGAGAAATCATCTCATCTTAATTGTGGTTTATGCAAAAAACAATTGTCCATTAATTATAATTTACAGTGGTATCTTCAAAATGTTTATAAAAGTAATAGGCCTGAGAAAAAGGAGCAATATGTCCGTTTGAAGACTGCAGAGAAACATTCAGCAGTAAACATCCAGAGTTAGTCGGACACTTGACAAAGAAGCATGCATTTCAACCATCAATTGATGAATTCACGTTTGCTTCTGAAGATGGTAAGTTATTTGGTGAGATGTAGTTATTGATATAGAGAGTTAGTAGTATTGATGATAAGATGTACCGTACCGTAGTTAAGTTGTTGACAAACTATTAGTGACCCCCTGGGTTGGAGAACTCACTCATGAATAGTTGTATTTTGATACTTAAAACCTGCTTCTTTCAATCATACAGAGCTGGTGAAAATTATGGAAACAGCTCAAAAACAAAAACCGCACATTATCTTAAACCATTTCAGTTTGTTGATTTAAAAATTGTAAACTACCTATGTTGCAAATTAAGCAACTGAAATCATGTGTTAGCATCTGTGTAATAGCTCCCAAATAGCTTCAGCTGATGTTAAAACTGATGTTAAAATTAATGAAAAAACTGTAGTAATTGCATACAATGAATTCTTCAGAACTACCAAGAATGGTAGAATCCTGTGTGACCACTCAATTTATTGGAAATCTTATTATCTTCAATTTTGTAGGGAATGCTTTCTCTCGAAAAACTCAAGGTTCTCGAGATTAAATGGAAAAAGTCCAAAATTTTAGGAGGTTTTGAGGGAGAAGCCGCCCTCTGGCGTGTCAGCTAATTTCAGATTCGAATTCAGCGACCCAAAATACGTATAGAACCGTCGAGAAAAAATGTTTTGGGGCTGTTTCCTTGAAAACAACCATAGAGGCTATGTTACAAGTTTTAATTTTGACATAAAGAGGTTGTGTTGTGTTTTCGTGCATTGGCGAATCAGTAGCAGTTCCACTGAATGCCAGTCACAGCTCAGTAGCAGTAATCACAGTGAACGGAACTGCTCTAACAAATACGTTATCAGCGCTTGCGCATACTTCTCTATGCTAGAGGCTATTCCTACAGCGAGACGCGCGTCTTTTGGGCGTCCCGAAAGCAGCTTCTCTTTGTCTCAGAAACAGAGTAACGGCCAGCAACAGTCACAGTTATAACATAGTTATTCTTTGAGTATCTATAGTGAGGTTCACGTTATAATGGTAGTGTACGATTTGCAATGGTGTTGCTGTCCTTGTCTATCATTCAACAAATGATGTGAAGGGGTTAGTGGTTAGGGTTTTTTAGATTATATTCAATAATGTTTCATAGGATTAGGTTAGGTTTTTGCTTTAAAATTGCAATATGCTAGAAAGGCCTAGGGTCCAGGTAGAATTATGCTTTTTGATATTTCAAAAAGGTTAGGATTTTGCTTTGAAATTGCAATATGCTGAAAGGGATTTGAGGTTTTTACAAAAAGTTATGTTTATTGATGTTTTAAATGTGAAAGGGGAGGTTGGGGGTTCAGTTTTTTTTTTTGAAATGACAATATGTGGACTTAGTTATAGTGTTTTTTACATCAGTTAAATAACAACTGTTATATTTTATTAATTATATTTTTCAAAAGTACTCTTTCTTTTATAAATAAAATGATAATATATTGATTATTATATTGAATTTAATGATA
The DNA here is from genome assembly GCF_014356525.2 of Nilaparvata lugens. Taxonomy (NCBI): domain Eukaryota; kingdom Metazoa; phylum Arthropoda; class Insecta; order Hemiptera; family Delphacidae; genus Nilaparvata; species Nilaparvata lugens. Next base: position 79,746,558 of record NC_052518.1, on the reverse strand, counting down.
AATCATCATTGGATAATAATATCTTCATCAAATAGAATGACAATTGGCTCCAGTTACAGTGCTCGGTAACCATCATCACAAAGAACTGACTGAATGGAACGGGAAAAACCCGTTGCTAACGCATGCGTGATACGGTGCTGTCTGAGACAGAGAGTGGTTTGTGTCCCGAAACCACTTCATCCAATAGCCTTTATATCCAAACACCAACTCACCCAATACGACCACTTCATCGAACAACTGTGCTGCACTCTAGTGGCTTAGTTCATGGAGTAACAGACTGAAATCCACCAATTTGAAAATGAAAATTACATATTTCTGTGACATCACTGCTATTGTAGATTAACTATAATCACATCATAAATTATATTTTAAACACTTTTCTTTTCTTAATAATAAACAATTGATCTTTTTAATCATAAAATGAAGTTGTTTTGAAATAAATTGAGGGGGACAGTTCCTATCTGTGTATTATTGATATTGAAATATGGAATGTGGCAACATCATTAAATTATGATAACATTGTTTCTGTATCTCAATTAAAAAAATATCAGAAACTTTCACCTCCCAAACATTATCAAACAGAACATTTAGGGTTCTGTACATATAAATGTGTGATTTGATATTTTGATGTACTATTGATAATTATTTCAGTTTTGATAATATGTAGGCCTACACCAGAGACATTATTATAATATACCTATATATTCATATACTTATATGTTATATGAAGACAAGGCAGAATATACCTTTAGAAGGTATTTCATTGTTTTCTGGTTGGATGTAGCCAGGATCTTCTTCAGCTGTAGAACAGCTGTTTTGACGACTTTTAAAAAGCATCGAATTACACAGTTTACACAAAGGAAAAAGTACTCTGATAACAATAATATATACACATATACAGTAGTCTGATCGTAGTTTTAAATATGTTGCCGCCAATCGTCATTATGTTATTCCTAGAAATTGGCAATATTTTTGTGTGTGGAAATATTATGACTACACTCAACAATAAATTTTCCATTTTCCGACCGAATTCGACTTGTGATGAATGATTTTGAACCGCCTTGATGAGCCAAGAAGAATGAAGTGTAGTACGATGAGATCCAAGATTTTAGTCAAAAGTTATGAGTGTTTTGATTTTTGATCCTTGAGGTGTCCTTAAGCGCACCACTCCACTAGGAAATATTGAAATTAAGTGCATCGAACGGGTGATTCTCATAGAACATAATCTCATGAACTTATATCATTGGAGATAGAGAGTTCCAAATGATCTCATTTCATTCAGAATTTTATAATCTTAAAAAAGTCAAGAGCAAATTTTTCTGTCCGATCACTGGATTTGACGGAAATAGCTGAAAACTGGAAAATGAACCGAAAATACGTGGTTTTTGGGCCACTCTGTATATAGCACAAGGAAATTTTGCATGAAGAAATTGGTTCTGAACTTCTCTCATGTATTCAAATAATATATTAGAAAATCAGAACTACAATATAAATTGCAAGCACACCCCCTTTTTTTTGTCTATATTGACTGGATTACCATTCTTACAGTTTGTTGTAACACAATTTTTCAGATGTCCTATAAGATACACCACTCTTGGAAGCCTAGTTTTCAAATAATCGATGTTTCCCCCATGTCAGCTCACATTATTAACAACACCGTGTTCAATGTGTTTATTATCATCTCAAACTAAAGATAACATTTTCAGACTTTCTTTCATTTAAAAGATTACCATTAGCCCTGAACCACACTTCTGCATCTGCCAATGAAATGTTTAAAAGATTTGAGAGTTCAGCAAAATCATTTGAGCTATTCATGAACGTTGTGTCGTCAGCATATAAAACTGTTTTACTTAATACATTGTGAGGCAATTAATTGATACTTATCAGAAACAACTAACTCCGCCAGTGCCGGTCGCAAGCCCGGGACTCATCTTGCAAATGATGAGGAAGGAGGAGCGGGAGGAGTAACAACCTCGTGAAAAAACCAGGGTCCATCTGGCTCCGGATGGTAGCACCCTGTAAGGGCCCCTGCCTAGGGATACTAGGTGAAAACCGGTCAACGGTCACGATGGCGGAAGAGGAGTCAAATCCCAACGGCAGAGTGGGCGGAAGAGCCTAGGGGAGTTAACCCTGAAGGAAAATCTGGCAGGTGTCCTAGGCCATAAAGCGGCGGCCCCGCTAAGGCACTCGGGTATTGTGGGCTGATAACCCGCATACCTTAAATCAACCTTATTACTGAAACTGAAGAGAATGAAAACCGGACCGGAAATTTAGGAACATTTGGAATGAAACAAAAAACTCGAATTGGATTTTGGAATATACGGACTTTAGGAGAGAGAGGAAAACTAAGACAGGTGGTTAGGGAGATGATTGCTTACAAATTGGATATTCTTGGCTTGTGTGAGGTTAGATGGCCTGACTTTGGTGAAATGAAAACAAGTGATGACACAACTTTCATCTACTCAGGTAAAACTGGAGAAAATGCAGAACGTAGAAATGGAGTTGGCATACTCATGAGCAAGATAGCTAGGAGGAGCTTAATGAGTTGGAACCCCGTCTCAGATAGAATCTTGACTGCTAGATTCAAAACAAAGATTAGACACGTTACCATTATACAGTGCTATGCCCCAACAGAGACTAGTGAGGATCAAATGAAGGAGGCTTTCTATGAAGAGTTGAATGAAACTATAAGAACTGTCAACCAGAGAGATATAGTAATAGTGATGGGGGATCTAAATGCTAAGTTGGGTGCGGATAATGAAGGATTAGAGCACATAATGGGAAAGCATGGTCTAGGTGAGCATAACATAAATGGAGAAATGTTTATTGACTTTTGTGCAGACCGTGATCTTGTAATTGGCGGAACTCCATTTCCTCATAAGAAATTCCACAAAGTATCCTGGGTATCTCCAGACCATCTCACTGAAAATCAGATTGACCACTTTGCTGTTAGTAGAAAATTCAGGAGGTGTCTCACTGATGTACGAAATAAGAGAGGGGCAGATGCAAATAGTGATCATCATTTAATGGTAGCTACGTTTGCTATGAAGATAATGGCTGCAGGGAGGAAATTTGTGAGTCCCAGAATGCGATTTGATGAAGCAAAGCTGAGGAATGAGCATGTGAAAACCCAGTTTGCTCTTGAAGTCAAAAACCGCTTTGATGTTTTGATGCAGGAGAATGATGAGAGAAGTGTTGACAGTCTATGGATGAATGTTAGAGAAGCTTACCTAGAAACAAGCAAATCTGTTCTAGGTAAGAGAGATCACCAGAAGAAGGACTGGATGTCTGAACAAACATGGAATCTTATACAGCTCAGAAAAGTTAAGAAAGCCAACATCAATACGAGCAAAACTAGGTTGCAGAAAAAACAGGCCCAGGATGAGTACTCAAGAACAGAGAAGGAGGTGAAAAAGTGTGTCAGAAGGGATCACCGAAAGTATGTAGATGATATGGCAGCTAGGGCAGAGCAAGCAGCAAGGATAGGTGACAGCAAAGAGTTGTACAGAATCACAAGAGCTTTATCCAAGAGATCCTATCGAAATGATGGCCCAGTAAAGAGTAAGGAAGGGCAATTGCTGACTAGTAAGGATGAGCAACTTGAAAGATGGAGAGAACACTTCATGGAAATCTTCAATAGGCAAAATGAGATAGAGGATCATGAAGAAGTAGAGCAAAGAGATGGGCCAGTGGTCACAGACATAGAATGGGAAGTGCCAACAAAAGATGAGGTGAAGAAGGCTATAAGTGAGATGAAAAATGGAAAAGCTCCTGGCTCAGACAATATCTCACCAGATGTTTTAAAAGTTGATGTAGAGACGAGTGCTGATATCTTGTATCCCCTAATCACCAAAATTTGGGAAGAAGAAAGAGTACCTGCAGAATGGAAGACAGGTACTATAATGAAGATACCCAAGAAAGGTTGCTCTACAGATTGTGTAAACTGGAGAGGGGTAACACTGCTCTCAGTGCCTAGTAAAGTGCTAGCAAGAGTAATCCTAAACAGGATAAAGGATTCTGTTGAAAGGAAAATACGGAGAGAACAAGCTGGTTTTAGGAAGCACCGTAGCTGTGTAGATTTAATAAACACACTGAGGATAATTTTAGAGCAAAGTGTTGAATGGCAGAGCACTGTTTACCTGGCTTTCATCGATTTCGAAAGAGCTTTTGACTCAGTTAACAGAAGAGTGATGTGGAGTACACTGATTAATTATGGCATCCCACAGAAGATTGTGAGCATTCTGAGAAATATGTATGAGGATTGTGAGTGCCGTGTCCTCCATGCAGGAAGTTTGAGTGAACCCCTACCTGTCACTTCTGGAGTCCGTCAAGGCTGTGTGTTGTCTCCCACGTTATTCTTGCTGGTTTTGGACAGTGTGATGAGAAGAGCTGGTGGAGGTAGGAGAAGAGGGATACCTTGGGGCCTAAGAGGGCGGCTAGAGGATCTGGACTTTGCTGATGATATATGTCTACTGGCACAGCGCTTTACTGACATGCAAGAAAAGCTGAGAAATATTTCAAATGAGGCAATAAAGGCCGGCTTGCAGATAAATGCTAGAAAGACAAAGGAAATGAGAGTAAATGCAAGAACAGACATGCCTTTGAAAATGGGCGACTCCAATATCGAGCTGGTAGAGTCCTTTTTATACTTGGGTAGTATGGTCACTGTAGAAGGAGGAGCTGATCAAGATGTAAAGAGTCGAATCAAGAAAGCAAACGGAGCTTTTATACAATTGAGGCCAATTTGGGCAAATAAAAATATATCCAAAGCCACAAAGATTCGACTCTTTAATAGCAATGTAAAATCAGTCCTCTTATATGGATGTGAAACCTGGAAGGTGACTACAGTGACCTCTAAAATGTTACAAGTATTTGTAAATAGATGTTTGCGTCGCATAATGGGCATCAGATGGCCAGAGGTTATCAGCAACGAAGCACTATGGGAGTCTACCTGTCAGGATCCAATCCAAATGCAGATAAAAAGAAGGAAATGGAGATGGATTGGGCACACGTTGCGCAAGGAAGAAGGTGCCATTGAAAAAGACGCATTGGACTGGAATCCTCAAGGACACCGTGCAAGAGGACGCCCAAAAATCACGTGGAAGCGTACCATCCAGACAGAAATTGGGAAAGCCGGCAAAACGTGGTTGGAGGTGAAGGCGTTAGCACGCGACAGAGTTGGATGGAGGACATTCTCGGAAGCCCTATGCTCCTCAAGGAGCGACAGGAACTAAGTCAAGTAAGTCAAGTATCAGAAACAGCAGAGGGCCAAGATCAGAACCTTGAAGTACCCCATATTTCAAATTTACAAGTTCAGACCACTCACCCTCAATACAGACCGCCTGCTTTCTATCTTTCAAATATGAACAAAATAGTGAAAGTGAATCGATAATAATCAAGTTTCTCCAAGTCAGAATGGTCAATACAATCAAATGCTTTACTCAGGACACAAAATCTGCTCCTGCACCTGTTCTCAAAGGCCTGAATAGCATCAGAGACTAGACTCTCCACTATCCTTGTTCATCATTCAGCAGATAGCGCTATCTTTTTTACTGTCGCAATGTTGTCAGATCGTTTTCTAAAAATGTACACGGAGGAAAAAAGAGACTAGTCAACCTATTTGGGAGCGAAAATATATAAGAAACTAGCAGGTAACCCGTGTTTCGCATGGGTCTAATTAAAAACATGACCTGCTGAAATCTTTAAGAATGCAAAAACAGGCCCACAAACATCCTCGGTAAATTAAGAATTAATATGCAAAATTTCAAGTTGATCAGTTCAGACGTTATGATGCGTCATTCGTAAATTTCCTATATGTGTATAAGCCGATTCTCTCCTTTATTATAGACTAGCAGGTAACCAGAGCTCCGCAAGGGTCCATTTTAAAACTTGACAAACTGAAAACTTTACGTAATGAAATCTTAATAAAGAATTGAAAATAAGCCTATAACCATTCTCGGTTAATTAAGAATCTATATGCATATAGATATCAAATAGGAAAATTGAGTTAATCAGTTATCAAGTTAATCAGTCCAGTAGACCAGACGTGATGATGCGTCAAACATAATTTTCCTATTCCGTACGTGTGTAATAAAAAACCTTTTCTCTTCATATAACACAAACTGGAAATAACACACTGGTTTCCTAACAATCAGTTGATTAAAATTTCTCTTTTCACGGAAAAGTCTGTTTTTTGATAAATAGGGAATTTACTCATCGTATTGTATTTGAATAATTATCAACCTTATATTACTAGAGACTTATTTAAAACCTGTTAAGTTTACATGCTTTCTAACTATACACCAAGGGAAAATATAATGTCTTGAATAATCTCATCGATCAAATATGTTCTATATATAGAATGATCTTAACGAAAGAGAAAACGCAAATAGACCAAACGTAACCAGCTTGACCAACATAACGGTTTAAAACCGTATTTCAGGTTATGTTTAGCATGATTGTAAGAATGAGATTAGGTTATGTTTTATCAACAAACTGAACAGTCAGGTTAAGATGTAACAAAGTACAGTAGATACAAAATTATTCATAACTTGGTAGGTTTATCCTTATAAATAAGCCCTTCTTTAGCAGAAGACTTATCAAACACAAAGACATAATATTGATGAATTCGTTTAAAACAGAAAGTTGAAACGATTAATAGTATGATTAGGCTATTCATCACTGTACCAGGTAAGATTAAAATAATATTGCCTAGGCCCTATTTGAAATAATTTTTAAATATTAACATCTGAAATGTACCTTCAAAGCAAGTATTGCTAATTATACAGAACAGTCACTTTTAATTTTAATAAAACCAAACGATTCTCCGATCTATGGACCGTGGCGAATAACTTACACTGGATAAGTAATAACGTAAATGCTTGTCACTTAAAATTTTTGCCTATCCATACTCAGATAGGCTACAACATATCGGGACCTGATTAGAAAACTTAGATACTGTTATCTTGAATATTAAATAATTGGATGCTAAAAATTTTTAACACACTGTCAATTTGTGTTCGTGAGCTGGAGTATGGGAAGTTTTGTAGGCTGGTTCGAGAAAAACTTATCAACTACCCTCTCTACTCATTGAGAGATGATGAGACCAGTGGACTTGTAGACCAGTTTGAGATTGTTTAATGAGTTACTATGGCAGTCCATCTACAGAGCCACACGAAACAACCTATCTGCGGCCATCTCTTTATTTGTGTTTTGATTGTTTTATATTTTGACGAAGTCTGTCTGGCGACTGCCGGTCATGGACTGAATATACTGAATTACTGAATAGGCTACCTACCCACTGAAAAATATTGATAAAACATGTAAATAATAAAATTAGGATTATTATAATCTGCTGTATCTTTCAGCCTACAGAAATAAAGTAGGCTAGGAATACAGTAGTTATTAGTCAATCTAAAGATAAACAAAATTAATACAAACATAATTATTTAATAGCCATTGAACAAGATCAAAATGTAATCTATAGGCTATGCATCTTCTATTTTTTCAATAGAGTTTATTCAAGTAGGGCAAGTAGCCTATTGCATTTTAGAAGTTGATGGAGGAGTAGAATTTGTCAGAATATTGAACAATACAAGTTACCTATCATCTAAGTTACCTATTATCTTGTAGTGAACAACTACAAGACTTATCCTATTTTGGACTATGTGTCTAACCTTAACTAAATCTGGGAGAGGAATAGCACAATGTTAACTTATATTTTCTTTTCCTACCATTTTGATGATGTACTTAGTGTATCAATCAATAAAGAATCAATCTTTTCTTTTTTGCTCTTTATAGGCTTTGCATTATATAGCATGCTTTAGGTTGCATATAAAGCTTCACGTTATAACACCTGACTCCTGTCTCACTCAGGATTGAACACCTCAAAACCAAATCCAAAAAATAGGTTTTGAGAACGGATTTTATAAAAGAATCATTGAATACGTATGATACAGGTAGCCTACTGTATTGTCATATAAACTCTTAGCAGGTCTAGAAACAGTTATTTTTCTTTTTTCAGAGAATAACAGGCTGATTGAGCTATTGTTGAAACTTTCTGCTGGGTCTATCTTGCTAGTTTATGGCTGGTGATCACCGTATCAATTATCAGGTGAGCTTTCTTGTAATTATCAACCTATCAAATCATGTTTGTTTTCCTGTCGATGCTGTATGCAAATTACAAATTGCTTTCAATACCAATAATAATAGAGTTTCGCATTATCGTTTTATCAGATGGGCACGCTAAATTGTTGAAGTATTGGCTGAAGTAAGACAGTCGTAAGGCCCATTGACGGCTTAAATATATTCAGGCGGTGAGACCTTCCCGCAAGAGACTCCCCACCAACAAAAGCCACACGAATTTACTTTTTTAGAGTTTTGCATTCTAACATTAGAATACTGCCTTGATCTCCTATTGGAGGCCGCCTGGAACATTCATAATTATTGTTGGTGTCTCCAAAACAAATTTTTGAGACAGGACCGTTCTCCATTGGTTGGGTTTTGTAGATGTTCCCTACTAATTGTTTGTTTCCTGGGTACACACGGGCCGGTAGACCATTAATTTCGATTTGTTCAACGACTTCCATTTCGTGGAGTCAATATTAGAAACCACACCTAACAACTAAGAAGACATTAATCAGCTATAGACTAAAAAAACCGTTTATTGTACAACTACTAACAAAGCTGGTCGCGCTCAAATTCAAATTTTAGGCCTATTCATTGCCCAAGACACATTATATAAAATATTGTACAGGCACTGTAAATTTACTTAAAAATCACATCTTTTCACTTTATATGAAAAATTATCACATGCTGTTCAACCTAATGCTAAAATACTGTTCAAGACTATAAAAACATTTCTTCAATAGGAACTTTTTAATTTTTCTCTTGTATTCCTTCTCAAGTAATTCCCTAACGGTAGGTGATTGTAAAATATGCTTACTCGGGCCTTAAAACTAGTATGACTAGATCTATAATAGTAAAATTCATTTCAGATCTTTAATCAATTCAGTGTGTAATGAGAGTGGACATTATTATGACTGGAAAATACATTTAAATTAGACTTCACAAACAACAAGCATGTGTATATGAAAATACATGGTAAATTCATAATTCTCAGTCTTATGAATAAAAGCTTGCAATGAGTGAGAGGTAATTCATTTCAAATTGTTCTACCTGCTATTTTTTGCAATAAAAGATAGAAATTGGCCATTTTTTGTGTATTGGAATATGGGCTAAGTACACTCAACAACAATTTTTCCATTTCTCAACCGAATTTGACTTATGATGCATGATGTTGGACCGCCTTGACGAGTCGAGAAGAATGAAGTGTAGTAAGATGAAATCTGAGCATTGTGTCAAAAGTTATAAATTTATTTTTATTTTTATTTACAATGCAAATGACACTAATGTAATAACATTGATAGATAAAATAATAAGGTACAGTAGTCCTTGTGCTATTTTTCTTCCAAATTTAAAGGTGACAAAGAGTTTGAAATTTTGATCCTTGAGTTGTCCTTATGCGCGCCTCTCCAATAGTGAATGAAATTAAGTGCATCTAACAGATGATTCTCATAGAACATAATATCATTAACTTCTGTCATTGTGCTGGACAATGTAGTTGGTGATGATGGTTGAAGCTGAAAATTAGGTGTTTTTCACAATACGATGAGCATTGTTGTCCGGTGTACCTGGAAATCTATATGAGATGAAGCGCTCTACCTGATCTTAGATTCTAAAGCACAAAAATACTCCCAGAGGAATTTTGAATTATATATGTGAATGGTAACAATCGGAAGATATTGTTGATCAAAACCTAAAATTCATCAGAATTGATTTTTTGTTTTAATTTTACACATTTTTGATAAATTATTACTCATTGGAGATGGAGAGTTCTGCATGATCCCATTTTATCTGTAAAAGGGCGAGAACCAATTTTTCTGTCTGATTACTGGATTTGGCAGAAATAGCTGAAAACTGGAAAATGAACCCAAAATACGATGTTCTGTATCTATCACAAGGAAATTAATGAAATTTCCTTTGCTTGAAGAAATTGGTTATGGACTTCTCTCATGTATCCAAAAGATATATTGAAAAATCAGAACTACAATATTAATTGCAAGCACCAATGTATATGTGACTGGACTATTGTGTGACAACATTTTTGTATAACTCATTACTTCTGTTATTCCTTGTGGTATTCTTTTCATTCCAATCAATTGGAGTTTTTGAAAATAATTTATTTTTATTTCATTTCAGGCACGAAAATATGTCACAAAGACCGCAGGGACAGTTCATCGTGTGTGTTGTTCCTCATTCTGCAAAGACAGTAGTGAACATGTTATCCTATAGTTTGACACCGTACACATCGTTTTACCATTACCATAGGTTATCCCACTTCCATTGTATAATTTTGTACATTACAAAACATGTGTGCTTTCGTGAATAATAATGTATTTATGTAGATTAACAATTCATTGTTACTTTCGCAATTTTTCATGTTTTGAAAAAAAATTAAAAAGTATTATATACGGTACTTCATTGGATAATTATTTTATATTATGTCATTCTATCAATATTTTGCAGTTGCAGAAATTTCACAACCATTTATTTTAATTTATTTGAAATAAGTAGGTAGTTGTGATAATTTCTAGTATTTTTATTTGATATGAATATCATCTACCACAATATCACCTCCACTACTACACACAAAATTTCATCTGTCTCTGTCTTCTTGCGTTTTGAGATGCAAATAATTTGATCAGTCTGGTGGCACGTAGCCAGGATTTGATTTCGGGTGGGGGAAATGAGATTTGATTGCCGTGGAGATTCAACAAAAAAATCAACTTACACCTAAAATTAGCATTTTCTGCGTATTCTAAACTTTTTGGAGAACAGATAAACAGCAAATTTTCGAATTTGGTTGAGAAGTTCAGCTGAGGTGTAGAAATATTGTATTAAAAGGGTTTAGAACTAATACCAATGATACGACCCAAAAAAGGCGGGTTTCAGCGTTTTTCATGAGTTATCAAGCATTTTTCTGCGTTTCCTCAGCATTCTGCATTTTCCATTTGGCTTGCACTTCCTTCGATCCAAGGTCAAAAGAGTCTTTCAGGCTTGATTCAATCTCCGGTTGATTTCAATTATGTATCTAATCCTATGAATTAAAAATATTTCTTTAAGAAATTTAGAGAAATGCATTGCAAACTCAATGAAAAACTGTGGGAAACAAACTCTTTAATTAAGCAACGTCTGAACTTAGCTAAGCTGAACCTGTGTATAGAGTTTCGAGTTTACTTTTTCAAGTCCTGTTGTTCTTGAAAAAAATGACTTCAAAGCAAAGAATATAATATGAGATGGACCTCTGTACCTATTTTGAACGTTCTCAGTCAATTTGGTCTCGTAGACAAGTTCATTAGTGCCGGTCCAAAGTCCGATTAAACCCCGATTGAAATGTCTGGGTCAAATTGTTCTTTTTATATGAATATATCATCTCTGGTTTACTAATAAGTCTGCTAACACGAATTTCGTAATTCGCTAGCCGGCAGTTTGTTCCGTATTGAGTGGCAATAAAGTTTCATAAATCATTAATATTACAGGAAATTTGTATAGCTTTTTATTAAAAACATTTTTTGACGACTGAAAATCCACACAAGCAGTTGATTGAAGCAGTTCTACTAAACAAATAGTGTGTAATTCGTCTGTATAATGTCTAATAAGATTTTATTCATGTTTTAGAGAAAACTAAATTACTAACTTATCTTTTTTGTAAATCATTTCAAGTGTGTTCTCCTTAGTGTGAGAGATGTATGTTGATGGAAGTAGGTATGATAGATTGTATGAATGGTAAACCACCATCATTGAGCTTGATCATTGTAGACAAGTTCAATAGTGCCGGTCAAAAGTCCGATTGAAACCGCTTTCACATTAACAAACAATCTGTAAGGTTTTCTCACAATTGTATCATATTTCAAATTCATTACCACGTTTTTCATAGATTTTAACTTATTTTATGATTCAATGAGAAAACTAGAATCATGGTTAGCTAATGTGTAAAGAGGCATAAAAGCGTGATGGCCATTCAGTAAAGTATAAAAATAAGCTTGTATTTTCTTAAAATGTATGTATTCAGGGATAGGTACTTATTTTTATTGATAAAATTAAAAAATAGATTTTTCTATCTTGCATTTCCATGGTAGGTTTGGCAATGAGATTACCACTTTCAGGTTATTTTGCAAATTTATACATTAATGAACTCGAAGGATCTAAATAATTGATAATATTAGCCCACTAAAACAAAATGTTATTATATTAGTACAGATATGTAAACAATATAATAATGTATTTATGAAGATTATGTAAAACATTGAAACTAGTAGTTGTGGTTTGTGTTTTTTATCTATTATTTTATGTTAAAATATAAAAACTTTTCAAAGAAAGGGTAACTTACTATAATGTCATTTTATAAAATGAGCTTTTATATTTGGTTTTGAATAAACAAGATATATACTTACTAATGTAATCAATCATTGATAAAGTGAGTTTCATTTGTAAATAAATATAAATTAAGTTTATTGATGTTGTTTCATAGAGAGCATTTGCAATAAATTTTAGTTATTCAATAACTGAGCTGTTTTATTTACAGTTACCAATAATCTATATGAATAAAAATCGAGCCTCAAATTTTGACATTCAATAACTTTTATTATAGAATTTTACAATAACTTTTTGTAGGTATAGAATTCACTGAGGATTTAAATAAAAACTCTTATTAAATATGATTTAATTAAATAATAATTGAGTTCTAAAAACCATATTACTCTTATTGACCAAGGTATGAAGAGTCTATCGCAATAAACCTTGCATATTGACTAGCCTTCGTAGGTAGCCTACTGCTGTACTTGATTGTTTATAATGTCGTTTTCACAGTAATATTTTGCATAGCGCACTTGGTGTAGATAAGGCTTATTACTATGTACAGTTAATACAAAGAGCAACCTCATCCAATAATATATCAAAATTTCAATTCAAATACATTTTATTATTATATATCACACATGTAAACTTTAAAGAAGAAATATTTTTAAAACTCATGTTAGTGACGACCGTTTCGTTGTGTGCTGCATCATCAAACTAAATTATGTTCAAACAGTAAACTCTCAAAATTTGAGGGTTGTGGTGGAGGAATTGAACTTAGCCATATTAATGAGTTTTAAAAATACGGAATTTATATTTTAAAGTTTACATTTGTGATATATTCAACAAGTAAAAAAATAATGGATATTCAATAAAGAAAAAAAATAATTTATTAAAATAGAAACAAATAAATAGGCTACCGGTACGCATAAAATTGTGAACTGAATGAATCATACAATAATCAAGAATTATTTGAATCATACAAGGATTCAAATAAAAATCTGATGAAATTATTGGTATTTAACCAGTCGCATCAACACTAAAAGCAGCGGTCAAAGATAAGTTCTTTTTTTACTTCATTTCAATTCAATCAAGAGTTTCAAAAAAACAATGAAAATATTATTATTGCATGCTGTAAAAAATCTGGTGTGGCGCACTCACACAACTTTCCTTGCCGTTATGAAAATTTATCACCAGACGCTAGTGTTCACGCGCATCTAAAGTCTACTCTTCAAAGATCCAAGCCAGCTGGTGACAGGACAATAACGCTGGAGACACGAAGTCTGCTATCTCTTCATAGTGAATGATTTAATAGAATCAACAGTTGCCAACAGTTTGCAATTGAAATAATAACATTTTCTCGAATTTCGAGCTTATTATAAATTTTAGGTGAAAATGTTACTGGATATTAATTGTAGAAATTTTCATGCTCAATCTTTCCCACTTGGAATTTTTTGTTTAAATTGTATCTGAAGCCTGATAATTGGGAATCTATAATCAATCTTTGCATAAATGGGGCGGAGCTCCTGGAATTTTTACAGATATGGTACTTATGGCAGTTGATAGAGCTTATCAATGACTAATTTAGGTATGAATTTGATCAAAATCGTTGGAGCTGTTTTCGAGAAAATCGCGAAAACCCCTTTTTTTGACAACATTTTAGCCGCCATCTTGAATTGCATTGGATCGAAATTGTTCGTGTCGGATCCTTATATTGTAAGGACCTTAAGTTCCAAATTTCAAGTCATTCCGTTTATTGGAAGATGAGATATCGTGTACACAGTCGCACATACACTCATACACACACACACACATACAGACCAGCAATACCCAAAAACCACTTTTTTGGACTCAGGGGACCTTGAAACGTATAGAAATTGGGGTACCTTATTTTTTCGAAAAGCAATACTTCCCTTAACTATGGTAATAGGACAAGGAAAGTAAAAAATATATGACCAAACTATGTAACACTATTTATAGCATTATGTGTTATATATATCAAAGTGTTATATATAGCACTTTATAAGTGTTTTATATATATATATATATATATATATATATAATAACCCTATATAACACTATTTATAGCATTATTGTCTCTTTTAAACTTTTATTTAAAAATGTTTTTACATTCAAACTTCGTTGTGAACCTAGTAGGTAGTTTAATAGATTTTTTTATGAAAATCTCTGATTGTGTTGAAAAAAGGCGTGTGAATGACCATTGCCAATATAGCCTAAGCCTAGGTAATAACACCCAATCCATGAAATTTAAGCTTACATTCTACACTCAACTTCAGGTAGGATTTATAATATTATGCTGATATTTTGTAGATGGATACATGATTTTGATGACTTTGTCGTCAAGAACGTTAATAATTATTACAGAAATTATAAAGATTAAATCATTGTTCATACATTTTCTCATTTTCAGAAATGTCAACACAGTAGTAGGCTATTTATAGGCCGTTTACGGTATGGTATTTTATTTGAATATTAAGGTACTGTACCCACCTCACCAAGTATCGATCAAAAATGTGCTATAAGACAAGAATAAAACGTATTCAACAATCAAAACTCAAGCATCATTTGCATGTGAAATATATACCGGTAATCAATTTTTAATGTGAAATACTGAAACAATCTTATTCGAAGTGAAGTTCATAATTGGCGGTTAACGTGTGCAGTGCATGTCATGGCTGGAAACCTTATAAATAGCTAAGGTATGTTACACCAGGTCTGGTGTTTTTTTCAAAAATCATAACGAAATAAAAGTTAATTTATTTATTCAAGTAAGTAAATCTTTGCTTTATAGTTATTGGTTCTAGTATAGACGATAGCATCGTTGCATTTACTTGATATTGGGTAGGATATGTGGTAGCAATAAAAATACGTAAAAGATGGACATTTCAACTGAAAATATTATATGAATATCATAAAAATATTATAAAATAGATTTTATCAAGAATAATAGGATTATAATCGAATAATTTATTATCATAACCTGAAAATAGCTAAGCCGTTGGGTTGGTCAAGCTGGTTACGAATGGTCTATTTGGTTTTTCTCTATATTTAGGTAATGTCCTATATATATCATCCAATATAAATCAACCAAAAAATGGATGGTAGAAATAAAAATAATAAATATTAATCTTCAGTCAATAAAGGCCTATCGTTCAAGTAACAAGTGCTACAAGTGGTTTTTACTTGGATACATAGATAGTGATAGGCCTAGACTACTGAAAAATCTTAAAGAAAATCAAACAGCATACCAGACTGGATATTCTTCAGTTATTGAACATTTGTAAGCAGCTGATAAACTTTATAAAAATACCACTTCATACAATCCTTCATAGCAAAGAAATATAGAGTGAGTATAGATTATCGGACCAATTTGTTGGGTTGATGGAGCAATAACGAATGAGTTAATTCTTTTCAATTCCTGAAGATTACATTAATCTCTTGGGACATGCAATTCAATATGGAAGACTGCTACCGAGCACTGTTAAATAATTTAAAAGCGAATGCAATTTTTATATTACCTGGTTCTTCCTTCCTGGTTGATCCAGTTCTTCATTTCAATCTGTGAGAGAAACTTAACAGAAACGGTTATACAAATGATCTTGGAGTAAATAACTATAAGTTAATGATAGTGCATGATTAATGGGATGGGGGATGTCAGACGGAATGAGATCGAACCCATTACCGAGACAGCGAGAATAGACTGAAGTTGCAAAGCTCAACTTTAGGGTGCTCATGGAAAAAGCATAAACTCTTAAAGATGAAACTGACTGAAATGATTATTGTTTGATTAACCTTTAGGATGAGTTCAATAAGTTATGCTGTCTGAATCCAAGCGGAAATTTGCTGTAGCATCAGTTTACAGTGAGTTAAGTCTCTCACAAACTAGTTATCCAAAAGGATGGATTTGTAGTAATGAATTTGAATAAAGCAAATCACTGAAGTACTTTTCGTACAAAAATTTAAAAGAATTGTCATTTTGCAATTAAACACTTGAAAGCTCAAGCATGAAGCACTGGCACAATAATTGTGATCACTATTTATGTTCTCAATGACAAAAGAATAAATCCAAAACAATATTTAATAAGATTTTTCACAAAATTTACAAATAACAATTTTGTCCGTAGACCACAAACTAAAATTGCTAGTGCTGACAGTATATTACACTATACAAAAAATAGTAATCATTATTATCCTAAAATATATTGCCCTATGCCCTCTGTCTACTGGCCTAGGTATAGTACTGGCCTTTGAATTAGTCTAAAATCTTAGAATCATAATCACAATAACTTATTAATAAGATGATGATGATGATAGATAGAATTTGAGACATTGTCAAAACCTCAAAATAGCCTCACAGTCCTAAAAACATAGATTAAAGAGTAGAAAACTTTTCTCTCATTAAGAAAACCTGAAAAAATTCAATTTGATTCGAAAAGTTCATATTTAAATTAAATCCACATCTCAACTCAAACATTAACTTTACTGTCATAATTTCATGTAATTTACGAAAATATTTCAACTAAGAATAAAGGAAGAGAAATTATTAAGTTTATTATTGCATTGTGATCAAATATTGAATTTTTAATGAAGTATATTATTAAATAAGTTAATAGTTAAACGATTCTGTAACTTGTATATAACGCCTAATAAATGTACAGTACAAAATGAAATAAAATTATAAATACCCTACTTAACTTGAATGACTGTGAACCAAGAATAATAAAAATATAACTATTTAATATTTACTGGCCATGAATGTTGTGGGAAAAAAATCTATCTTATCTTAATTTATGTTAAGATATCCTAATCTTAGCTTCCAAATATGTTAAACCTAATGTTGGAAAATGTTCGGAAACTCATATATTAAGGATGTGCAAAAGCTAAAAATAAACTTTTTACTCGTGATACTTTTCAAAGTTTTTTGATTTGTATATCATCAAGCTAACAAAATAAAAAAGTTTTCTCAGGAAAACATTTTTTTTCTCTGATCATTACTTTTTGAGATAGGAGCGCCTAAAGTTTAAATTTTTGGGACAGAACATTTCAAATTCGGTAAGAGATAAATCCATGAGATTTAGAGGATAGATTCTTCATGGTATTGTTGATCTAGTAAAACATTTTCGGAAAATATCAATTTTTAAGATAGTTATTCAATTTACTAAAAATAACCAAAAATAACTTTTAGTTGAGTTATTTTTGGTAAATTGAATAACTTTTCTAAAAATTGATATTTTCTAAAAAATTTTGGTTTTACTAGATCAACAATACCATGAAGAATCCATCCTCTAAATCTCATGGATTTATCTCTCACCGTATTTGAAATGTTCTGTCCCAAAAATTTAACTTTAGGCGCTCATATCTCAAAAAGTAATGATCAGAAAAAAATGTCTTCCTTAGAAAACTTTTTCATTTTGTTAGCTTGATGATATACAAATTAAAAAACTTTGAAAAATATCACGAGTAAAAAGTTTATTTTTAGCCTTTGCTCAGCCTCGAGATTCTCATGTGAAATTGTGATGTGACTGATGATGATGATTATGGGGACCATGTTTATTCTGAGTTAGCATTCCATGAACTCGGTTGATTAATTTCCATTAACATATCAAGTTGAAATTAACATTTTACAATTGAATTGGAATAAATCAAACTATTTTCAATCAGAAACACTTGAATTACTAAATAAATTAGGCACATAAAATATTATATAAAATAACTACACATAAATAAACCAAAAATAAAATACAAACGTTTAAATTGAACATAACAAAATATCAGTAATATAATATTACAAAAATGGTAACGTGGGCTCAACGTAGATAGTGAGCTTCACTAGCTTATTGAATATAGCAAACAGATTTTACATAACTTTAAATACTGTATGTATTTTCCCAACAGTGTTGATTATATGGGAAAAGTAGAATTGTGTTTTTCATTAGAATAAAACAGATTTCCTATTCTTTATTATGAAAGGAATCGAGTAACGACTAAATAACTTTTTTCTTCAAAATTTAGGAGTATAAACTATAAACTTAGAATAAGTAAATGAACTTAACATCAATACTCTCCTTGGAATAGAAAATATTTGAATGATTTATGGTTATCTTATCATGATTTATCGAAATGGGAAGATAATTCTAACGGGACCCCACATATTCAGATAAAGAGAACTCGGTAAGAATAGAATAACAAATTACAGGTTTTCAATCACATTCAATAAAAAATAGACATGGGATATTATTTTTCAAATAAAGATTTCTTGAAGGATCCATTCCTTTAAAAACCCTCCTATTAGGAAATCACTTGACTTTATTGTGAGATGAAAATCAACCATGTTGATGAAATCAGTAGATGACTCGAGTAAAATTGAATTAATTTGATAGTTTTCCTATTTTAATTGTATTCCAACCTAAGAAAGTTGACTGAAAAAAGTGACCACATCAGTGTCATTTGGAAAACATGATTCTCAGTTTTAGATTTGATTTTTAATCACTGCTGCCAGCCTGAATCATCAACAGTTCACTCATTGTGTAAAACACAATTATTTTCAGTTTTGCTTCTCTTTCGGTTATTTTTCATCTTTTTTATTTTTCGGTTATTTTGTTGAAATTTCATATTTTTAACCCATTAAAACTATGATTTTTTCTCTCAACAACGTTCTACAATATTAATAATCTGTTATCTGATATTTTATAAATTACCAAGCAAACTTGTTTATTGATTTTATAATATGATATGAAAATTAAAATCTAATTACAGTATTTACTGAGAAGCTGATAAAAATCTTCGGTCTAGCAGAACCCCATGAAGCTCGAATTTGAAAATAATTGATCGATTTTATATAAATATATCTTTGTGTTGTTTTTGATTTTACTGGAAACAAAAAGCATATCTACATCACTAACAAACTTAAATATAAATAGCACATTCACATACAATTGTGTATCAAGTAATGGAACTCAAAGAATGATAATATTATTGCATATATAATAAATAAAACTCGTTCCGTCATGCTAAAAAATAATACAGAAATAATCGATTTTATTCACATAGTAGGCGAAGAATTAAACAGAAAATCTAATTTTAAACGACATACACAAAAATAATGTTTATCACAAAGTTGACATTAAAACTTGTTAAAGTAATGCAAATAATGTAACTACATTCCATATCAAAATGAGAGGATACAGGAAGATTCAAAATTTGATTGAACCTGTTTCTTACGAAATCGGAGAATCAATTTCATGATTTGATCGGGCCTAAAATTCAAATTAGTGCAATTATTATTTATATCTGGAGATTTGGAAAATTGATGATT
Source organism: Nilaparvata lugens (assembly GCF_014356525.2). Classification (NCBI taxonomy): domain Eukaryota; kingdom Metazoa; phylum Arthropoda; class Insecta; order Hemiptera; family Delphacidae; genus Nilaparvata; species Nilaparvata lugens. The sequence goes on along the minus strand of NC_052518.1, from coordinate 79,726,805 downwards.
CTAATCTCTAGATAATTGTCCTTCCTACAAATAAAAATAGTTTACATATAAAATTTCAGGATAAAATTATGTTCCGGTAATGAAAATGTATGATTCACATCTATTTTTCATATGATCAAATAGTAATATTGGTGTAAGTAAAGAGTGACCCGGAATAACAGGAACTTGAAAAAACTCTTCAAACAGAAGTGAGAAGAGAAGAAATAATTTTATCATAATAATAAAAACTTTAAAACTTGCAATTTAATGATCATTGATAACATTTATATTTTTTTGAAAATTACGCTTTAAAGATTGCTTTCTGCGCGTGAAACCTGTGTAGGATATTTTGAAACATTACAACTGGTATAATATGCTTTCATTCTGAATTATCTGCTCTAATTCAGTTATTAGTCGAGTAGTGAAAGCTTTTGATTTGCGGTACCTCCACAAAAAGAAAATCGCATACGGAAAAATCTAGCGTTTTATGGGGCCAGGAAACTTAACAGAATTGAGAGATGACATGATTATAAAACAATACTCATTCACAAAGCTTCCATTGACCACCGTCTAGTTTGGACGTGGCACACAGCAGCACACAATTCGATCAATACATTTGAATTGATAAAAGATTAAAACATAGAATTCGGGATTAAATCCATAATATCCCAGTTGAGATGTTTTCGCGATCACTGAGGAGTTTTCAATACGGATTTCAATAATGTATTAGTTCAGAAGGAAGCCATCCAAATAAACTAATAATAAAAGAAAGATCAATGACATTGATGGTCCTTGATTGGCAAGGTTTGAATTTTAACTAGTTATAAATGAAATTTGGTTTTTGAAATTGGAGTTGAGTCAATAAAAATGTTGAAATTCAAATAATTTCAAGAGTTGATTACATAATATTTAAAATTATTAAAAATATCTTAGAATGCTCAAGGTCTCTTCACACTTAGCTACGCTACGCTGAAATACGTCTTTGGAAGACATAACCGTCCTATCTCTCATTATTGAAAAATACGCTACGCTTATGTGAACGGAACAAATTCTTAGTTTGGATTTCACTTTGAGGATATATGACGTATTTCGGCGTAACGTAGCTAAGGTAAAGATGCCAAGATTTAAAGATTAAGAGGGTTGGTCAAATTTTAGGAATGCCGATATTGCAACTACATTGTCAGATCAAGGGTTGGACAGTACTCATCTTTTCAAAACGTTAACATTAAAGGGGTTGACTTTGGACTAGTTAGGATAGTTGCAAGTATTTTCACAGATATGTTTTTAAATTAACTGGTTAGCCTAGTAGATAGAAGATCAATTAAACGCTATGCTCAATTCGACCATCTTTCTATGCTATATGTGATAAAATAAACATCATTAACATGTATAGAATTTAAAACATCAAATAGATAACATGTTCAATAGTAGAGTATTGCACATTAGCGAAATTTGGGTTAGATACAAAATTTACCGAATATTCCACCATATTCATGGTAATATTTTCAAATTAGATCGTTTGAAAAGCGTCACAATAAAAAATCATCTCTAAATCCTTCACTGACTCATAATATATGTTCACATTTGGATTTTTTGGTTGGAGAAGATGCGAAATGCATATAGAAACAATTCACATCTTCTAGGCACAATTCTTTAAATGAGCCGCCCTATTACAGATTTGTGAATTATTTTTTAACCATTGCAATAACCCATTATAATGTATTCAAATAAAATAAAACATTATTTACAAAATTCAATTAAAAAACAAAAAAACACGACTATAATAACTATACCCTACTGTCGACTACTGTATTTAGCACAAAGAGTACTCCAGAACTGTGGTCCAGTTTACAACTAATATAAGTATAGTTTTTTCACTTTAGGATTTTACTTTACGACTACTATAACCGCCAAACATATGCATGGCAGAAAACCTGTATCATTTAGCTTTCCTGTATCATTAGAAATATACATTATTTTCAATGTACAGATACACTTCATATATATAATATATTACACATTCGCCATCATTAGAGTTTTTACAGTATATCTCTGTATGTAATAATAAGATAGTAGATTTACGAGGTTCATTTTTTCAACCTCCGATTGACAACCTCACATGTCACGACAAGCGGTAGGGTGGCGATAATCTTCACATAGCTGAATTATGTGACCTCTCCACCAAACGCTCTGTGATTGTCAATTGTTGTTGAGTTATAGGCGCTGAATATAGTGTCTATACTGAATAAAATGAGTCTCCCGCCAAGTGCGAATTGTGTAGTGTTCTTCATTTTTGCAAGAAAAAGGCAACAGTTCAGCACGAATCTACCGAAGAATGAGTCAAGCTTTCTCAGAAAAAATATATTAATGGTATCGTAGATTTAATGGCATGAGTTGAAATGACTTCCGGAAACGTTATGATCCATGACAATTCGTCTTCAACGGCTTCTTCAGCAAATAAAATGTGATTATTTCGATCACTCACCATACAAACCTGACTTGGCCACTAGTAACTTGAGAACTCAAGACATGACTAAGAAGGCAGCGCTTCCAAACTGACGAGGAGCTCTAAAACAAAGTCATAGCCCACTTTAATTCATTTGGCAGAACATTTTATGAACAGGGAGTTGGTAGACTGGTTCACTAGTATGACAAATGCCCTTATCTACACGGCAATTATGATGGAGAATAATCATGAGTGTAAGTAAATTTAAGTAAAAATATTATTCTTTTTATACCTTCCCACGTCTTTTACATATGGTCAAGCGGAAGTTCGAAAAAATGACCCTCGTATAATATATCATTACTAAATTGCAATTGTTTTTTTTTAAATATGTAGCTTATTGATATTATGAAATTTAAAAATAAAGTTTGGGTATCATACATTTTTATGGTTTTATACCAACAATAGGATTAGCATCCAACTATGCCTTAGAGTACCAGGTTTCTAGAACTCTTATCTAATCGTTCAATGGACCATTACAGTTGAAGTTACATCACATTTCTAAAGCATTATCACACTGAGGTAATTTCTATCACCATACTAATTTTTAATGATAGGATAATTTCAAAAACCTATTAAGACAAATTAATGAAATAAACTATGGATTGTGACATGGAATTTATAGGCCTCTCGAATATTTAACAATAACTATGACAAAAGAGCTCCAGAATGCAGAATGCCGTATCTTTTGAACTCATTGCCTCTTGAAGTGCATGAAAAGCAAAAAAATGAAATTAAAACAATTGAAATGATTATTTATGATAATTAATGATTAAGATGAAGTGTTGGATTTCATAGTAGATGAGCAAGCTAACAATGGTTTAGTCAGACAAGCAATCATCTAATAAGAATATAGGATGAGGATTATATTGTGGTATAAGTTTAATTATTTATGTATTTTGCACTTTTTGTTGAAAATATATTGTAGCCTAGTAACTTTGAATGTAACATAATGCAGGCTTTTTCAATTTAATTGAAGAATATTTCAATGTAGGTCATGAAACTGAATTTCGTTTTTCCTGTTTGTAAATTTTAATTGATTTGCCAATAAATTTGATTTGAATGGTGATAGAAATCACCTCAACGTAATAATGTTTGCTAAACAAAACATTAGCAATGTTTGCTAAGCAAAATGTTTGCTAACAATAATGTTATGCTAATGTTTTAGAGATTTATTGAAGCTTTTAACTTTAATGTTTTATTAGATTTAATATGAGTTCTAAAAATTGGAAATTGATACTGATAATTATTAATTTAAAGAAAATTGAAAGGAGTGTTTTACGGGTAGGAAGTTACAATCAGTGACGTTTCATGTGCAACGATAGGTGGTCAGATCTGGAAAATGATCGTTGACATAGGTGACATTTGAATGGCTTTTGGCCCGTGTGTTTCCGGTAGTGGCGGGTCAATTCATCTGATCTGGCGAACTTCCACGCGCACCCATCCCACGAGCACCGGTATGGTTTTTCCCCTGCAAAAAAAATTCTTTAAATCACATGGTTGCTGAAAGATTGATGACATTAATAGCATAATTTCAACAAAAGGTTTGATCTATAGTACCATAATTTTCATGAAGTGGATGTTGGGAAGCTATCAGAGGTTGGCATCACTGCAAAACATCGGAGTTGGATAAATTATTGTCCATATCACTTCCGATCCCATATATTGGGCTCATACCATCTATAATAATTAATCATTGATTGATTAATCTTATCTATGACTAATATTACTAATATTCTTATCTCACAAATTCAATGTATAGATTCAATGTATAAATTCAAAGTATAATTTTGATTCAAAACTTACTATCAATTGTCCATAATGTTCAATGCAGATCATTGAACACATGTATAAATTAGGGAGATCTCCCCTAAAATATAAAACTAATTGTTCCACCTTATTCGAATCCTCATTGATTGTTGCAATGTGACCAGTTACGGAATATAGCTGGTAACAACAAGTGGCGGTTGGCGAATGACTGTTATTAATGTTTAGCTCAGTTGTGTCAGAACAGTTGGTGAACAGTCTGCGATAGCATATCGAGTCAGAAGCGACCTAGGCAAACCGTTTCGCTCTCGCATACCCCTTCAAGACTATCCTCAAAGATCTGATAATTAATGAGTCATGATTTGCAAATCGTCAGTTTCGTTGACTTCAAGGACATTTTGTAACACTCTGACTTCACGGAAACATTTGACCTATAGCTATAGCATAAAAAATTTATTTACGATAAACTTGAATTCGGTGATATTTACCTAATAATTACTTATTATCTAGTAGTTTTACCTTTAGCATTCATGGGTTCTTGGCACACTTAGAACCGTTTACTTTTTTCTGTTATAGTAATGAATGAAAATGGAAAAATCAATTATTATTCATTGAACACAGCATATAGCAGATTTCATTTGATTTTGCGGTTGGCAAGTGACAGTTATTTATTCTCAACTCTGTCAGAACAGTCTGCGAGTGTATTGTTTAAACTGGGGTCGCTCTCAACTGGATTACTCAGAGGAAATCTTTCTCAGACCGCTCATTCACTGGCATTGGTAAAGTTTTAGAAGAAGAGCATTAGAAAAGTTTCGTTCTCCATTCATCAAATTAAATTTAATCTGCTGTAGAGGCCGCGAGATATAAGTCGATGTGGACTCTGTCCACATGAGAATCAACTCATTCTCATGGTGGTTGGCAGTGACGATCTGCCGTGTCAAGTCAAGTTTCGTGCAGCTCCGTATAATAAATCCATTTTCATTGTAAAACGAATGTATTTCAGTGTCGTGTGTTAGTGCATTGTGATCAACTAAGTTCGAGCTTCAACTTCAACGTCTCAAATAATCTGAAGTGAAGTGTTAATAGATTTAATGTTGTTTTATTTGGTCGACAATTTGAAGAGTAGCTTGTTTTTTTTCTGTACCGGTCATTTTCAAAGCCTGTTGTTAGTGTTAGAGAGCTTATCACTTGTCAGCCTCTATCTCAGATAAGTACTGCAATACTTTCACTCTTTTCTATAACTTTTATTACCGATAAAATAAGAAAAATCATCTGAGCTGAGTCATATTATTGCTATCCTGATTGTCTTCACCTTTTACCTCTATAGTCCTTAATCCTTCATTTTCCAGGAGCTTCCATATATTCCTGCCTTGATGGTTCTCTAGGCTTTAATCATCATTTCTATATTCCCTACCCGCAATAAAAGAATATGCTATAATTTAAAGCTATTGAATTAGGCTACAGTGGTGTTTTCCATTCAACTGTTTGCATCTGTATATACATCACGATCCAAGTTTCTTAGGCTCTCTATAAGTCCGTTTTTGGCTCCACTCAATCATGCTAACACGTACTGGACGCTATAATCGTATAACAAACTTTAGGCATGATCTTAATAGTCTGAAAGAGAATGTTTTTGATAGAGGAGTGTTAGAGATAGCTATCAATTTACACGGAATACTTGACACAATATCGGATAAATTCTCAAAGGATGCGGTGATTGACATAATCCCCGAAATTACATCACTCTTAAATAAATATGATGCTTCGGTTAAAGTAAATGAGCACCTGCAAAGAATATTAACCGACGTGTCATCAGAAAAACTTGCACTAGAGAAATTACTATTACGAGAGAAAAAGAACAGGAAAAACGATTTTGACGAGTCTATTACCAATGAGGAGAAAGCAGATTTTGAAATTAATGAACTTGAATCAAAGCTTAGTTTCATGATGATATCAGTTGATGAATTAAAGACTGAAATCGGTTCCAAAGACGCGATAATCAATTTGTTGAGTAACGATGCGCAAAATGCTGCGGAAAAAAATTTAAAACTGGAAACTGAATTGAAATCTATGAGGAGGAATTCAATCGATTCATCAAAGGTAGTCTTTAATAATGACGATTTCATCACGCCGAGAACTTCAGTTAGAGCTCGAAACAATGCAACTTGTGCTATTAAAATCAATAACCAATTTACAGTACTCTCAGAAAATATATCAACATCATCTTGCTCAAATAGGTATACATCCGATAAACTACTGGTCAAGGCGCAAATACATAGATCCACTACACCTGAGAATAAATCTTTCTCTAAACGCAGAGTAGTCAACAAATAACTCCAACAAAAAGAGAAGGAGAGTAACTATTATGTCTGATAGCCATGGTGAACATTTGAGTAGATATCTGCAGCATCTCGATGATGACTTCGAAGTCTTCGTTTACACCAAGCCAGGATCCAAACTAAAGCATGTTGTTCAAGATGGGCTTGTTTTTGTTAGCGATTTTATTGAGGACGATTTTATCATCATATTAGCTGGCTCAAACGATCATCACTTGGATGAACCTTATCAGCTAACCCTGTTTCAAGGAATTATTTCTCTTCTCGAACTAAATCTGAAAACGAACATTATCGTGTGTAGTGTGCCCTTACGGTATGATGACCAGCGGTTCAATGAAAACATTCTCCACTCCAATTCCTACTTGTCTCGTATGGTGCGCAACTATAATGGCGAAATGAAACTTCACTACTTCGATACCAACATCTTCCTCCAGAGAACTCATTTCACGAGACATGGTCTACATTTCAATCGTCAAGGAAAAAGACTTATTTCAAAACACTTAGCAACATTTGTCAAACAGAATTTTATTAATAATGTTGATAGCGTGTCTATGACTGTTGAAAATGAGAATTCCACAAGGCAGCATAAGATCCAATACCTTGAAATGCCTGAATCTCCCGACATTCAATACATTGGTTCGTTTCCTGTGACACCAACCCCACTAAGTTCAGCTGTATCCTGTGACCCAACTCCTGAAGATACAATCTCTACAGATATAGATTTACAATTTCAATCAGCCTTACATCGATCCATTAATGAAACCGATTTTTTAGACAATTCAGCATTTCCTTTTCTAAACAAAACAATTTAAGTGTTCCCAATTTAAGTAGAAATCACAATGTCTTATCAATATTTTATTGTAATGTACAGTCTCTGAACAACAAAGTTAATGAAATTGAAATGATGAATAATGAGAAACGTTTTGATCTACTTTGTCTTTCAGAACACTGGTTGAAAGAAGAATTTTTGAATCTAGTGAGCTTGAACGGTTTTTTGCTGGTATCTGCTTTCTGTAGAACAAATTATAAAATGGTGGTGTCGCAATTTTTATTGCAAACAAACATGCTGATCAAATACATCCACTTGATTTATCTTCCCATTCTCGTGAAATCTACCATGAATTTGCAGGATTTATATTTAAAAAGTTGAAGCTTTTAATAATTGTGATTTACAGATCACCTAATGGTAATCTAGATATTTTTCTTGAAGCGTTAGAAAGATTAATCTTATCTTTGAATAAATATAAGCATGACTATCATTTTATAATAGGAGGAGATTTCAATATAAATATTTTAGCCAAGGACTACAAAAGCTTGTGCTTGATAAATGTTTTAAAATCGCTCAATCTATATCCAACCAATTTTGTGGCAACTAGGTTTGAGTCAGCACTGGATAACATTGCAACAGATCTGAATCCTTCACTGTTCTCTGTTGGGGTGGACCGGGTTGCATTGAGTGACCATGATGCTTTATGCTTCCATGTTAAATCAGATATCCTATTGTGTAATAATCCTATGGAGAGGCAAAGTTTACAAGTCCAATTTATCAGGCCTATTACGCCGAGGTCACTTGAATGGTTCTGTTATGACTGAGTTTGGTTGATTGGACCGAAATCATTATCCATGATAAGGCTGAATACAATTTCAACGCATTTTTCAATAGGTTTCATGGGTTATTCTTAGATTCTTTCCCTGTTGTAACACGTAGAATAAGGCATGCCCATAGAAAAAAGACAAAATATCTAAATTCACCAGCTCTGACTATCTTAAAGAATTATGTGCTTATTGCGTATGATAAATGGAAAAAAGAAGGTACAACATCAGCCAGGTTGTCTTATAATAATATTAAGAAATTGTTCAGGTCTGAATTGAAATTTGCGCAACTGAGTCATAATGTTGAGTCTATAGAATCAGCTGTAAATAAGTGTTCGGCTGCATGGAGGGTTATTCGCAAAAATACCAAGCCAGCACAGTCCACTGTTACTTCTCTTACTGCAGAAGAATTCAATCAACACTTCATCCGTACTGTGGAGAGAATTCATGAAGATATTGATGCATATGAAGTTCTCTCTGAGCATCAGCTTCTAGTCCCAACTCTTAATACACAAGTATCATTTGAAATGAAAGAGGTCACTTGTGATCAAATTTTGGATATAGTTTCCAAGATGAAAGCCTCCTCCAGGACATTTATTCTCATTCCAGTATCTTGATCAAACAAGTCATCAGATTTATATTATTGCCATTAACAACCTGTTTAAACGCCTGCATAAGAGAAGCCGTTTTTCCATCTCTGCTTAAACATTCCAAAACAGTGCCTATTCACAAGAAAGGAGACAAAAACTCACCGGATAACTTTAGACCTATATCTGTTCCACCTATCTTCAGCAAGATTTTCGAATATGTTATTACCATTCAACTATATGATTTCTTCAAATCCAATGGTTTGCTTTCCAATTTGCAGTATGGCTTTAGAAAAGGTAGGTGTACTATTGATGCTGTTAGTTCAGTGGTGACCGATGCCGAGAATGGTTTCAATGATAGAAAGTATGTGGGCCTGGTTCTATTAGATTTAAGTAGAGCTTTTGATGTAGGTGATCACGGCATTCTGTTGAGAAAGTTGGAATATCTTGGTGTTCGTAATAATTCTCTGCATATATTGAAGTCTTTTTTAGAGGATCGTAGTCAGACTGTTTGTGTCAATTCAAGTTTTTCAAAGCCTCTAATTGTACCACATGGCGTCCCTCAGGGTTCCATCCTAGGATCACTGCTTTTCCTGGTGATGATGAATGATATCGAATCCAGTATTGGGTCAAGTATTTTGTGCTATGCTGATGATTCGTCTATAGTTGCTGTTGATGATGATCTCAGTGCTCTCAAGCAGAAAATGTCCAGACATCAGGATGAGGCAGAAGCTTGGTTCAGGACAAACCGTCTTTTCCTGAACACAAATAAAACTCAAATGTTGGTGCTAAGCCTGAGGCAGGTCATTGATGGAGCAAAGAATGCAAAGCTGCTAGGTATCACTCTTGATCAGAGACTAACTTGGATCCCCCCCATACGGAAATGTTTGTTCAAAGCTCAGCAGAGTGATTTACCTGCTTCGGAATTTGAAAGATTGTGTACCTAAGCACTACTTGAGAATGTGTTACTTTGCATTCTTTCAGAGCGTCTATACTTATGGATTGGTCTTGTGGGGTTGTGCTCCAGAAGTTCAGAGGGTGCTACTATTACAAAAGAAGGCATTGTGTATCATCTCTGGTGCAGCTTATCAGGAGCACTGTAAGCCACTATTCATAAATTAAAATATTATGACCATTCATGGGATGGTGGTTTTCAAACTCTTAATGAATGTGAGGAAGAACATTGACACTTATAATTGTAGAGAAGACATTCACAGCTACAATACAAGGAATAGAATCAGAATAGACATGCCCTTTACAAGATTGAGCAAGATTTTGACTAGTCCTGGCCACTTATCTGTAAAAATTTTCAATATCCTCCCTATTACAGTCAGGGAACTACCAATTGTTTCATTCAGGAAAAGATTGGAGAATCTCCTTTTAAAGAATCCCATATATTCTTTTTATGAGTTCCTTCATCTGCCTGTTTCGGATTATTTTTAGACTAAAGTTTGTTCATTTCTCTTGTGTGAGGTCTGCTTTTATTAATTCTGATACTAGTGCATAAGATTATTATTATTAATTAGGTATTTTTCTATCAATTCTCATAGTGCCAATTTCATTTTTTGTAATGTTCGTTTTTTGTTATAGTATTAATGACGTTTATCGACTTGTTATATTTTTATTGACGTTTCCTATTGCATAGTTATTGCTTTAATGGAATAAAAGTATTCTTATTTTTATTCTTCTTATTCTTAACTCTGATTTTTTAGGGTGAGGTCAAGAGTTTGGTTGGTTCGTTCTGGGCAGCCGGTACCCTCACTTCGAATAATTTCTACACTGGCCGAATGCATGCAGATTGAGAGGGAAAGATGTATGAGAGAGACATTACCACCCCTACATCCCTACCACGCCAGCCACTCTTTCACTGTTTGAGGGTCATGTTATATCTTGTGGTCTCCCTCTATATAGCCCGCTCTGTGAATACTCTGCATAAGCTCATGGGTAGTGACTTTTGGGCTACTCTGGAAATATTTTTGCTGATGGAACCCAAATGAGTCTACGAGTTGTAAGTGGGTGATTAGGTGAGGTATTACTCCAGACGGAAGTAGTTACAATCTGATACTTTAGACAGGCTTTTTTGCTCGAAAACCCCCTCCCCCCTCGTCCATCCCACCTCCCCTTCTCCTCGTCCACAGGGTGGGGGGTGTTCTAAAAATAGATTTCCCCTTCCCCTTGCCCAGTGGAGATGAGGGGGATGAAAAGATAGAAAGATATATCTCTCTCTCTCAAATAGATTTTCCCTTCCCCTTGCCCAGTATAGATGAGGGGGATGAAAAGAGAGAAAGATATATATCTCTCTCTCAAATAGATTTTCCCTTCCCCTTGCCCAGTATAGATGAGGGGGATGAAGAAAGTGAGGGAAAAAATAATTTCCCTTTGAGGGGGAAAAATTCCCTAATGCTATACTGACAGATTAAAGTGAATCCTTCTCTCTACATCTATTGCTATACTGACAGATTAAAGTGAATCCTTCTCTCTACATCTAATGCTATACTGACAGATTAAAGTGAATTGAGAAATTCCCTTTCACTCTACATCTATACTGTCATATTAAAGTGAATTGAGAAATTCCCTCTCTCTCTCTCACATCTAATGCTATACTGACAGATTAAAGTGAATCCAGAGAGAGGTCAATGATCTAAGTTCTTTCACATTTTTTATCTGCAATATTGTACAAGCATTTCCAAAGTTCATCGGAATTTTTAACAACAGATAATGGTGAATCATTTGTACAATCATAATGTAGATGGCCGCTGTCTAGTATATCAAGCAGTTCGAATATCTCAGATAAAAGTAGAAAGTGTACATTTTCTGTTTTTGTTACTCAATGCCTATAGTTACCATGAAACTGTCTCAAGGATATACAATTCCCGCTCACATTCAATTCCCATGAACGAGAATTAAAACTTCTGATGTTATCCTCATTCAAAACCACTGAATATTCTTTCGGCAACTTAATAGTGTGTTTAAAGTCACCTTCACTATCAACATCGATAATTTTAAGGTGAATTTCACCATTATCGGTAAATGTTACCTTCGTTACCACAAACCAATCATAAGGATAAAATTCAAAACCCCAATCGGCTAGTGGATTTGCTTCTACAGAGAACTCGTTGAAACTTCTCCAATCAAAATAGTTAGACAAGATGTTGTGAACTTGTCGGGTCGAGTGTTTAGACTGAAGTGACACGTGCGCCCGCGCGCATGCATGCGTGCTACACATCCCATGTTGAATGTTTCTCCAGACAAATGACACGTGCGCCATGCTCTGCTCCCTGTGAGGTCAATGTTTCCCCTTCCCAAATTCTACAGATAAGAGCGAGTACATAATAACTCCTGCATCGAAAAAACCGTTACATTCAATCATAGACACATGAAAAAATGTATAGACTGCTTTATCATCTTGAAGCGACATGTGTTAGCAAGAAAACCGTTAAAGTTCACTATGCTTCAAATTTCTCTCTCTCATAATATGTCAAGTGTTATCCTTTCACAAGATTTTATGTTTTCAGAGTCCAAACCCTTTATACTGGGCTTCATCTTGAAGCAGCATGTGTTAGCAAGAAAACCGTTAAAGTTCACTGTGCTTCAAATTTCTCTCTCTCATAATATGTCAAGTGTTATCCTTTCACAAGATTTTATGTTTTCGGAGTCAATACAACCCCTTTGTACTGGGCTAGACCCATTTTGGTTGTGATAATTTCGGCTACCTGATTTTCTGAAAGGTTATGCTGCTTAGCTTCTATCCAATTCATATTAAAGCTCACGCATGCATATCCGGACACGATATCGTAAGCTACCCTGTGGATGAATAAATTAAGATAATTTATGAATGCAGCCGAACATTGCAGTCTCATAACAGAGCCCTCTTCCGAATTTTTAATTGCCTCAGCTATTTCATCACGAACACTTTTCACTGCGAGTTCCATCTCGTTTTTCTTAATAAAATCTCCTATATCATTTTTAGTTGCATACTTTTCTGCAATTTGATTAATCAGAATAGCAATAGCATCTTTTGTAATGAATTGTTCAATACCGTCCATAATATTAGCTTTTATTGCACTCGCCATTTCAGATAATCGTTTTTCAAACTCTTCCTTTGTTAATGAAGAACTAGTCAATTTCTGCAAAGTAGATTCTAAATATTGCTTATCAATTGGCGATGGGTGTGTTTCATTTACTTTAGTAAAAATTTCTGTACTAAGCTGTTTTAATTTAGTATTGAGGTAGTTTCTGTCCAACACCTCCAAATTCTTAATTTTATCCGATATGGCTTTTAATTTCTCATCTAAATAACCTTTATCAACTTTATCATTGTTAATACTGTTCAACTGGGATGAAAAGCTGTCTGTTAAAGTTTTCACTTCTCCTAGAGCAGATTCTAAAGTTAGAGTTCTCTCTGCAATAGCTTTATCAATATTGGCGCTAAAATTTTGTAATGAACTTAGAATATGTTCTCTTTCAATTATGCTCACACTGATATTCTCAGTATTTTCTGAAACGAGTTTGGTTATTTGCGAATCTAAATGAAATTTCACAGCTTTGCTGATTCCTTGTTGATTTATCGATTCGATTATTTTCTGTGTTATCAAGTCAATATCACACGTAAGATTAGCGTTGGTAGGTGTATCAATCCGACCGAATCGATGCAGAGTCATCGTAACACTAAACAATTAGTTTTGCTTCTTTTAGCTCTTCAATTATAGAGGCGATCTCAACATCATGTCCAGTGTTGCCAGAAGCTTTTGAGGAATAGAGTAAATTTAATCTTTCCACTAATTTGTCAAAATTATCAAAGTATTGATAAATTCTATCATGAGAATTATTTTTTGCAAATTTCAATAAACCCCATCCCTTCTTTTTACTAATTTTTTTACTGGGAAATAACTTCTGAATCATTTGCGATTCAATTCCCTGATTTTGTTTAACATACCCTCTTCGATCTAAATGTATGCCTGTAAGTGTTAAGATTTTTTTATACTTATCCAGATCTCTCTGATTATAAAGATTCGAATTCGGTCTTGAACTGAATAATAACTCAAGTAGACCATGTGTTAAATGAAATCTTTCATTATGAATATCTATATAACCATTATCGAACAATACTTGCTGATTTCCAATATAATACACATCATCTTTAGAATTGTATAAAATTCCATAACTAATTGAATTATTCAATTTTTCCACATGAAACGTTTTTAGATATTGTGACAGCACCTCATCATTTTTACTAGAACCAAGTAAACTGTTTTCAAATTTAGTTGAGCTTAAAAGATTGCCTGTTGAACTCCCATAGCTTTTATCATAACTCGACTCCTCATCATCAATCTCCATGCTCTCTTCTTCCTCTTTTACTTCTTCCTTTTTTGGTTTTACACCATGATTAGAGTGAAAACTAGATTTGTTTTTTCCCAGTTCAATTATGGGCTATATCAATGGTGAGAGCGTTTTCCTATTGTATTCCTCTGATCGTTTTTCAAAATTAACTAAGCTTTTATGCTTGTCGCTGATTACTTTTCTCAATTTCTTAATCTTATCGATTAAACCAACGTTTTTTCTATTCAGCTTTCTGCTGCATGTTTTAGACAACATGACTGCACAAAGAATTAATCTCTACTGAACGGTAAGAAACGTATCGAGTGAATCTCAGTACTTGACGCTATTAATTCCACACTCAGTCATAATAGTTACAAAATTATGAGGTTTACGATTCCAAACTTTATGACAAAGTTTACTGAAATCTTTATAAGAAATATCTCCTCCAACATGATCTCTGTGAATTAATTTCAGACTCAATAAATCTATCTTGAAGATTATAATCATATTTGCATTGTCCCTAGTGAAATGTTTCTGTGTAGCTCCATAACTCTGAATTAAATATGCCGTGTCAATATTACGATGTCGGCCCATAGTAAAATATTCTCTTATTTGAGGTACATGATTAAGTTGTAAATCATCAAATATAACTAAAGAATATTCTGATATTTTGTTTGGATGAGGTATAGATTCAGAATTGTTGTTTATATGAAATTCAATATCCTTCATTTTTGAAAAGACTTTTCTCAAAAACAAGTACTTATCTTGATAGTCGCTTTTAGTATGCAAGTATATAGTTTTAAATCTAAACCCATTCTTTGAAAAAATTAAATTAAATAGCAAATTGGTCTTACCACAGCCTGAAGAGCCTATTATAAGGATCCTTGCATTATGGGGTAACAACTTACCATTTTTACACCATGTTGGCATTTCTTTCTGTCTTATAACATTGTCGAAATTAACTATCGGGATATTACTCATGTTAGACACGTGTACAGCATGTGATCTGATAAGGAACTAATCATTTTTCATAAGTTATCAAGGAGGAGGCTCTGCGCTAGACACCACATGGGTGTGTATAGCTTATGACATCGGAATGCAGTCGACAGGTGCTCGCTGTCGCTCTCCCCTTTCACAGCAATGCACTGATAGAAGTTTCTCACTTCAATATATCGTTCCCTCTCTCTCCCGCACCCTCTTCACGAGAATGCATGTGTTCCCCCTTATCTAAGCCTTAGCAAATTACGAAAATGAAACTTCAGATTGAAATGAAACTGAGAAGCATTTTTTGATAAAGACGTATTATATTTACACCAAATCTTTGTCATATTTACACTGAATGGAATGTATTACAATGTGATATTACACTGAATGGAATGTATTACAATGAGATATTACAATAGATTATTTTTCATCTAATAGTTGACTTCTACTAATATAACTAGGTGTTGAAAATCAATCCACTTAACAAGCAATCCTTTTTTGTTGCGCTTTAATATTTTTTCAATCAGATATACTTGTCTCTCCGATTCGTTTAATTCTGTTTTTTTAATTTCTTCTCCGTAAAACCTACCACTAATTACTTCTCCGTTTAGATCTCGCAAGCTATACGTTACAGGTTGAGAAGGAAATATAGAATAAATTACAAAATACTCTGCGCTCCAATTTATGTTATAAGATTTATCAAAAAAAACTCTTTTCTTTGAGATTTGTACAACATCTCCTAGCTTAAATTTTGGTTTTGAATTTTTCAATTTATATCGTCTATTGAATGCAGAATTCAAAGATATTAAAACACGATTACGATCTTTCTTCCTCACATCTTTAGGTTTCATTCTAATTGAAGTGTGCATTGTTGCATTATAATCATGAACCAAACTGTCTAGCTGTGATATCCAGTTTTTGGTTCCACGTTCAGTTAAATATCTATAAATTTTTGCTTTAATTGTTCTATTAAACCTTTCAACTATGGAAGCTTTCTTATCGCTAAAAACATGGTCATGTTTGATACTGTATCTATCTAATAACGCTTTAACTTTTGAATTAAAGAATTCTGTACCCTGATCTGATTGAAACAACTTAACTCCCTTATTTTTAGAAATAATTGGCTCGAGTGCATCAAATACAGATTGACTTGACTTGTCTATTAATGGTACACAATATGCGAATTTTGAAAAACAATTAATAACAGCTAAGATATACCTATAACCTTTATTAAAACGTGATTAACTGTTCATCTCGATGAAATCGGCTTGAAGCAAGTCTTTTTCACTTTTCAACTCATATTTGCAAGTGGGATAGTTAACGCGTGGTACACTATGAAGTTCTAACGCTATCTTAGATCTAATAATATTCATATTTACAACATGAAATCAAAATTAGTGGTGATGGATGCTTGTCGCAGGACATACTGAGCAATCAGTTCAGAGCATTGTTGGCACTCTATAATGTCCAAAAGGTAAAGTGTCCACACCATTCTCTGCAATATATCTCTTATCGTCATAAGGACTCAAGCAGATTTTTGCACATTCAATCTGATACATGGTGTGATTATAGGACCTCATCATATTAAATTTTTCAATGTGTTCACAACATTCAATCAGCGATTTCTTATATAAATTAAAATTAAGTTTTCTACATTTCACTCCAGTCTGTACACCCTTTGCTACCCATTTATTTACAGGTTCTTCATTCTCATTACATACTAAATAAGAGTAAAGTTTTGATCGAAGCCCAACAAATTTATGGTTGGGTTTTGAGGCTGTCTCATACTTGAACTTTCCTACAACTTTATTTCTCTCCATGGAAAAGCATGGGTGGTAAGGAGGGTAATTACTAGTGTCGAAAAGGTTCAAATTTTCTTTAATCAACTGATACATGTCTTCCACTTTTACATTTAAAAGAAAACTATTGGTATTGGTCATACAGAGTTCAATGCGATCCCATGGTATAATTTTTTGTAATTTACAATAGAAAAAATCATACATATGGAATTTACTCAACTCCAGTACGGAAAACCCGGAATAGACAAGCTTGTTCATTTTTAGTTCCAACTTGCGAGAGAAAACTGCGATCACGTTCGGACTAATTATTTGCCAGCGTTTGCATAACGGATTTGAAATGTACTTATCTAACTGTTTTTCATCCGTGATAATTTTAACATTGATATGCTTGCAAACAGATTGTATAGTCTTGCCAAAAATCAAATTACAACAAGCCTTAAAGAAGGATATTTCAAATTTATTTTTCGCGTTCTGTCTATTCTGGATATTGAAGTTGATGTAGCTTTTCAGCCAGGGAGATTGGGAAAAGCTAATGACACGATGTACTTTCGATAATTGCAAGCCGAGCTGAAGGTAGAGCTTTAAATTGAGGTAATGGACAATGTACTTTTCACGGTCAAAAAGTGTGTTCATGAGCTTTTTGGTTCCAGTTTGACCGTTCTCATTTGTTTGATAGTTTGACAGCAATTCGTGCGGAGGTGTTTGGTGGAGAGGCGCGAGTGGGAAGCTGGCATGCTTATCATGTAACTCTTTTGGATACTTGAGATCACATTCTATTATATATCCAGTTTCTGAATTGCTGTCCAAATTCGTGAAATCAAGCTCAGAAATTTCTTCCTCTGAGAGGAATTTGAAATTTCCAACAGGTAAGTTTCGGCTCATAGCTTCCAAGTATAAACTGTTTGCATTGATATAAAGGAGATAATTACTCGGTTTTGAAGGGTTGTATGTCTCGGGTAGATGTTTGTTATTTGCCTCACAATAACGTTTACTGATAAATGACACCCCACCCCTCATCGCTGCCTCAAACATGAGATGCATGTCAGGATGAGTAATCAACTCTAGTTCGACTTTAGTGTGTTTCAACATACAATTCCAGGTAAAGTGCACAAGGGAAACAAAATGAGTGACATCAAGGCCGTATGAGCTAAAAAGCGTAGACCTCATGGATTCAAAAACTTCCGCTAATAGCATCATGTCTAAACATACATAGAAATCGTGATATTCACTGAGCGATTTCAGCTTGAATGTTGAGAACACTCTTTGCGCATGCTCATATTCTTCGCGAGACAGAGGTGTATCAGTTAAATCATTATGAAAACATTCGATGGGAGGAAGCGATGTTTCCACGAATTTTTTGGGACAACTCATGTATGAGTAAGGATATATTCCTTTTTTCAACAAGAGTTGTCTGTGTTTGCGTGGGGGGTCATGAAACACTGAAAATAAATGTTCAAACTTCTTTTCCATGTCTGTACTTTCCACCAAATTATGCACCAATACTTCTAAGGATTCGCTCATAAACTTGTAGGAATCTAAAAATTTAATTTTGCCTACTGAAAGTGTCAAAAATCTCTCTGACGTATTTGCGATGCAGGAAATTTCTTTTTTGCATTTACCGAGCACTTTCAGAATGAAATGTGAATTAAACCAGGAGAAATTGTGAAAATAACATGAAATGTACTCTGGAGTACAAGCCGATAAATTACATGAAACGTGTGCCGCACATAGGTAATTTCCGGTTTCATGCACGTGGTGACGACATTTAATATCGCTGTCTAAAAACGGTTCAGCACAAAGCCCGCAGTTTACCGAATTTTGAAATTCGTGCTCTTCACTTTCGGAAAAATGTCGCATCGGAATTTCACATTTCATATCCTCATACAAAATGTCGCCGAGATCTGTAATTTCCTGAAGAAATTTCTCCATGATTTTTTCATCTAAACTACTCGATCTATGGAGTACAGGTCCGTAAGCGATTTCCCCATTCACATCAATAACAACAAAACAATAGCTGCAGGGAATATGTCGCGCTGTTTTCTTTGTATAGCTATGAGTGATTTCATCCCAATCGGATTCATCATCATCTCCATTATTATCGATATTAACAATGTAAGTTTCTAAATCCGCGTAAATGGTGTACTTTTTTTCAACGTCGTGCCTAGTTTCTTGAATTTAATTGTCTCTCCGCATTTAGGATATGAAACACGCTGCAATTCAAACTTGGAACAAAGCTGTTCATGTTTCATCAAATTTGCTTTTGCATCACAATTTTTAGATTTGGTCGATGTAAATCTATGGAAACAGAAATTGCAAATGTGTACTTGACCCTTGTGTTTTGGAAGGTGGGAGAAAAGACGCGATAATCCATTTTTCCCTGTTCGCGGTATTAATTAAACAGAAATGAGTTTTTCCTGCATCGGCTTTCAGCATTAAAAGATTAATTTGGTGCTTACGAGTGCGGAAAATGCTTGCGCGGTAGGGGAAAAACTTTTTGTTGTCATACGCGATGACATGAATTGCAATATCCGGATTCAGTATTTCAAATTTCTTAATATCACGTGTTGTCACCGGAAAATTTACACCTCGCGTATTAAGTGTGTGAGCAAACTTGCTCAAATACTTTACAGTCAAGTCTGAGTTCCTTGGTTTCTGATGGAAATATGCGAGGACTGACCATAAAAAGCATTATTCGTCAGACAGATTTTTGACATTTATAATGCAATGTTTGTTTTTAAGAAACTGCAGTGTTTGAATGAAACTGGATGTGAATATTGGATTGAATTTAATCACGTTCACATCCAGTGACTCAATTTTCTTCAAAACCCAACCACTGCCATGTCGAACAAAGTTGTCAAAAGATGACAGGGATTTTTCTCATGGCTAACATGGAATGATCGTTAAAATCTTCATAATTCTCAAGCACGTTTAGCGCTATGTTGGAGTAACTATGAAGATTTATTAGAGATGAGACAGTCTCACTAACCTCATCATCCATCACCACTAATTTATACAACAAAACATTCAACACGATGAACCATTTCACGTTCGCATCATGGCGCGCTGCATGCTCCCTAATTATATTGAAAACGCACCATTTCGATCTCTCAAGCACGTTTTCAATACTGATTTCCTCGGGATCGTCGATGGTTATGCGATGATGGACCGCTGCAGAATTGACGCCATGCACTCTTCTTTCCCTTGGCATGATGTAGATGGTAGATTCTGAAAAACGAAAGAATAACAATCAGGATGACATAGAATTAGAGTGATAGAGTACAACTGTATGTTTTTAAATCAGTTGTGAATTGGCATTGGTAGCAGAAGGCTGTGTGAAAATGATATCTCAAGATCACATAATGTTGCATGAAAGATTAAGATTATTATCTTTTGATAAAAGATGGACGAAATCTTCTCCACATTTGTCCGTGGAAAACATGGCGAAAGAGGGATTTATATTCGCATGTGCGCCAGACATTGTGCGCTGTGTATTTTGTTCAATTTGTTTGGGAAAATGGGAAGAAAGTGACATACCAGCAATAGAACATGCAAGGTACAGTCCGAACTGTGCATTGAGAAGGAAAGATAATATAACAATTGAAGAGGAGAATTTCGATAATAATATTCTACGCCAATATGAAGAAAGATATTTAACTTTTAATCATGTAGAAGATTCATCGTTCAAGGAGAGTATTTTGAAAAGCAACATCTACATTGTGACTATTGTAAATCATTATCTGATAAAGCAGAGTATTTTGCGAGAAATGGTTATTTCTTACATAAAAATCACTATCTGCAATGTGTCTATTGCAAATATATTATCGAAAATCCATTTGAAAAAGTAATACATTTACTGTTTTGTTTATATGAAGAGTGCGAGAAAGAAGTGTGAGGAGAGGATTATCCGGATATACCACATCGTAAAGATGAGCTAAAATCGCATGCATGCAGTATGCTGTAGAAGGTTTTTTGTCCCCTGAGGACAAAAATTGTTCTCCGAGGACAAAAACTGTCCTCCGATAGCAAAAACTGTCCTCCGATGACAAAAACTGTCCTCCAATGACAAAAATCCTCCCCTCCGAGGACAAAATCAAAGTAAAAATGTACTTACATGTGCTGGTTGATGCTGCGTGAATGACAGGTATCTCCTCGACTGCACAGGTGTAGATAGCGGCTATGCTTCCTTTTCAGATTGCTCGTTAACCTCTCAGGTGTGTTGTCTCGACGAGAGCTCAACTGGTTATGAGGTCAGAACCCGAGTTGTGACGTGAGAAAATGCTGTGAAAACAATGAAATATTTAATAAACTGATAATATTAGAAATCAATAAGCATCACGAGAGGTGGGAATGCTATCCAAAATATAGATTGTTTGAGTGGGTCCTATGTTGAGACATGGAGGAGATTTTTTTCACCTTCTAGCAGGTGTGGCTGTCACTCAGCAGACACTACCCCATGCTGAGTTCTAGAGGAGATTTTTTTTTGTCTTCTAACACATGTCGCTCGCACAAGGATGCTATTTGAAAATATAGATTGTTTGAGTGAATGTGACAGTTTTTTATGATAGGAGAGAATACTTACAAATCTGAATGATGTTGATAACAATGTGGGAGCATGTGTTGTTCTGTGCCTAGGGGAGAAATTTGATTTTTTTTCGCCTTGTAGCACGCTTCGCTCTCACTCACACGAGCCTGCAACAGAGAGAGAAACGCATGGTATATAAACAGAAGTAATGAGAGGAAAATTGTCATTTACATCAGAGCCAGATTTGAGTATACTTCGCGATGAGTTCTCCACCATCTTCTCAATTGTACATCTTACCAGATAGCCCACCAGCCCACCAACGCATCCTCAACTACTGGCAGCGGAAAACCGCCCTCGCTGCTGAGTCGTCCGCTGCTGCACCCGTCTCCTCACCGCTCAGCGTGGAACCACCATCGCCGGGCGGCGAGATCGTGCTGGGGGACAGCCCTCTTCAACGTCTAGCTCCAGCTGCTACCTGGGCACCGCGGCGAGCAGTGCTAACTACTCTACCGAACAACATCAAGCAGAAGCAGGGGAAGAGGAGGTTGACGTTTGAGGAGGCTGAAGTTAGTGGGGATGAGGACAAGACAATCTACTCTCAAACAAAGGTTAGTTTCAACAAATATTATTAACTTGTATGTGTACAGATTTTTTAACAATTGAACATGGAAAAAATCTGTACACATACAAGCCTTTGATTATTATTATTATTATTTGATACCAAGGAAATAGTATTTGAAGTGATTAGAAATTGAATTATTGATTAAAGTAATCGATCATGCATAAATTATTCGTTACAATATTATTTGAACCAATTAGAAATTGAATTATTGATTAACATAATCGATCATGCATAAATTATTCGATGGCAAGGAAATATTATTTGAAGTGATTAGAAATTGAATTATAAGATATTATTATTATTGTTTAAAGTAATTGATCATGCATCAATTATTCGATAGCAAGGAAATATTATTTGAACCAATTAGAAATTGAATTATTGATTAAAGTAATCGATCATGCATAAATTATTCGATGGCAAGGAAATATTATTTGAAGTGATTAGAAATTGAATTATGAGATATTATTATTATTATTGTTTAAAGTAATCGATCATGCATCAATTATTTGTTACAATGTTATTTGAACCAATTAGAAATTGAATTATTGTTTAAAGTAATCGATCATGCATAAATTATTCGATGGCAAGAAAATATTATTTGAAGTGATTAGAAATTGAATTATGAGATATTATTATTGTTTAAAGTAATCGATCATGCATCAATTATTCGTTACAATATTATTTGAACCAATTAGAAATTGAATTATTGATTAAAGTAATCGATCATGCATAAATTATTTGATAGCAAGGAAATATCATTTCAATAACTGATATTACTCACTTTATGTAGAGAATGTCTATCTGATGATGTCAAGTTGAGATTATGACAATAATCTGATGTAGAGATTGTGTAGTGAATCTATTGATCAAGTTCTCTAGTATGATTTGCCGAATCTGATTTGATGATAATCTGAAACAAATAAGACACTAATCAAATATTTTTCAATAGAAACGTGCTGGAATGGAGGACAACTCATTTCACCTCAAGGAGGTGCGGCGAGGGGAGGAGGATGAGATGGATTTTGTTGCAATCGTTAATACACCAACAGCTAAACTGTGGACGCCTCTCCGCAAGCTGGCGGAAGATGTGCCGCATAGCATCATCTCGGCTCGTGAGGAGACAAACCACCATGGGAGACGCATAATATTAAAAATAAACATTTCATCCACGAAGAAAATCTCTGAGGTATATCTACCTCAGAGATTTTCGTCCATAATTTCTCCTGCGAAAGTTATTAAATTTAATGGTAATTGTAAGAATTTAGGAATAGTGGTGAAGCATGTCACCGCTACATGGACTGACGTTAAGATTGTTGAAATTTAACAATCTTATTCTCATACCATGTTGTGGTGAGATGCTTTACAAGTAGTAGTAGTATATTATAATGTAGTGATTAATAATAAATTGTGTACATATTTGATAAAAAATTGTTTTCAATTCTTACCTGTTGTTGTTGTTGATAAGTTCACAATGAATAGTAGAAACACAGAAGAATGGTTCACCTTTCACCTGCTTACACTCTGTTGTGAATGATATTTAAAAAAGCTGAGGTCCCCTTTTATAGTTTGTTGTGAGCATGCTCAGTAGTCTTTACTGCTACACAGACACACACACACACACACACACCACACACACACACACACACACACACACAGCCATACAGCCAAGCGCTGGCTTCGGTGACTCGCTCCCTCCCACATCTGTTTTGGCATGTGTTCCTGCAGATGTGGGTGGGCGCGATGGCGGCGTCATTTCCCCCTTTTCAAATTGCCTTCACCTTTTCAGATTATTTGTTATTTGAAATAATATTCTTATCATTCAAGCAATGTTATAAGCACATAGCAATCTGATACATGGTGTGAATTCATTTCCAACTCGATTGAAAATTAAACCAATTCAATTTTCTTTTGATTAAGTTGGTGTAATGATTAATTAATTAATTAACCTCAGTTAATGTTCAACCATTGAGTTGAAAGGTAAGAAAATGGTATGTAGGAGAAAGCAGAGTTCGAGGAAACGAGGTAAAGGAATCTTGAGTTCAGCGGCAAAACTTTTTAAGGGTGTGTCAGGTTTGGCAGGTAATGTCACATCAACTATTTTAAATAAGGTAATTGACAATCTGCAAGATGAAATTCATATTCCGGGATACCAGTGGTGTGGCCCGGGCACAAAGGTTAATGAAAGGTTAAAGAGAGGTGATCAAGGTATAAATTCATTAGATAGAGCCTGTAAGGTACATGATATAGCGTATACACAAAATAGCGATAATAAAACTCGAGCAGTAGCTGACAGGGCTCTAGCAAACGCTGTGTGGGACATTTTCAAAAATCCACAAACACCTCCTGCTGAGAAAGCACTTAGCTATCTTGTTACAAACGTCATGAAAGCTAAAGCAGCGTTTGGTGGGTCTTTGAGAAAGAAGAAGAAGAAGGGGAAGAATGAGAGGAGAAGTTATAGTAATGATATTAGACGCAAAGCTATAGCTCAGTTGAAAAAGCATATTGCAGGAAAAGGGTATTTTTTGAAGCCTTTTCCTCAAATAACTAGTGGGGGAGAGTTTTAATTTCACCCCCTCCACCTCCGCCATCATCATATGGAGTGAGTTTATTCCCTCAAAAACAAGTTAAGAAACGTAGAACAACAAAGAAGAGTAGGAAGAAGAAGAAGAAGAAGAAGAAGACATGAATATTGAAGGAGAATTGAGTAATTATGATTTGATTGATTGGTCGAAATTATTACAGATTCGGCTAAGAGGTATATATATGCTAGATGCATTACCCAAAAAAATTCTAAAAAACGAGAATGCCATTGTGAATTTAGTGAGGGAAAGCGAGGATGGTACACATTGGGTTGCATATAAAAAAGTCGGCTCCAATGTTTGGTATTTTGATCCAATTGGAAATTTACAACCGCCATACGAATTGGACAAATATTGGAAAAAAGAAATTGGAGTAAATATATTTTATAATGTAGAGCACATGCAACCATTAAATAGTGATTTTTGTGGTCATCTTACATTATTGTTTCTTGCAAATCAGTTGTAATTAAGTGTTTGTGCTGAACACACATTACAAGATGGTTGTTATTACATTAAGATCTAACACAAGTAACCTCTACGAACATTTACAAGAAATTATAGAATTGGATAAAAATTGTGAATGGGAAATTGGATTGATTAATTTTTGTAGCTACAATAGTATTGCAAACGTTAACAAAGGAACAAATTCCAGCTTCAAATATGGTGATAGATTAATTGAGCTGGATACAGGTGTATATGAAGTTGAGGATATTATAAAATCTTTAAAGAATAAATTGAATATTGATGAGAAGAAGAAGAATAAACTTATTATACGA
Organism: Nilaparvata lugens; assembly: GCF_014356525.2. Classification (NCBI taxonomy): domain Eukaryota; kingdom Metazoa; phylum Arthropoda; class Insecta; order Hemiptera; family Delphacidae; genus Nilaparvata; species Nilaparvata lugens. Next base: position 79,701,439 of record NC_052518.1, on the reverse strand, counting down.
GCAAATGCAAATACTATGAAGATTGAAATTCATTTTGATAAAGCCATTGATTTAACACGTACTGATTTGATTGGTAAGATACTTGGTTTTGATAATGTTGTTTTGGAACCAAATAAATGGCATTATTCTCAGCATTTGGTTAACATAACAAGCATTGGTAGTATTGTACTCAAGTGTAATTTAGCATGTGGTAGTTACTCTGACGGAAAACAAAAACATATAATCTACAAATTTTTGCCAAAGGTTCCTAGCAGCTATTTAATAAACGAAGTACCATCGCCGATTATTTATGTACCTTTGAATACGCATCAAATTCAAACTATTAATGTAAAGGTAACAGACCAGAACAGATTGTTTATTGATTTCCGTGGAGATACAATTACAATTAGGTTGCACATACGTGAAAAACAAAAGTAAACATAATGGGTTACCTTGTTTTCAATCCATGTTCAAATAAGACGTGTACACGCAATGTCATTAGAGAGACGAATGTGAGAGCATCAACACCTAAAAACAAACGTGCTTTGTCAGCTAAAAGTGTGAGAATATTAGAAAAGTTAGGTTTTATAGTTGATTGGCGGAATGTTAGGAGGAGGAGCGGCCTCAATTAGTGAAATTCTGGATGTGGAGACAGACCTTCAGTTTTATAATGATATAACCAAATTCCAATTTCACACTCATACAGTTTATTTGGGACAGGAAATAAAAAACTCTGACGAGGCACGTATTGGCATAAATTCTTCAGATGTCTATTCTTTACCTTGCAAATCATTTATATTTATTGAGGGAACAGTTAACTGTACAAAACCGGGAACAGACCCGGCTGATGCACCAGTTGCAGCAGACTATAAATTAAGCAGTAACATAATCGGCAACCTTTTTGACAAAATACGATATGAATTAGCAGGTCAGCAAATTTCTAAATCAAGATTGATTGGATTAACATCCACAATTAAAGCTATACTAGTGAAGAATATGCTCGATAAGAACACATATCACTTGGCTGGTTTTGACAGAGCAGGATATGAGCTAACAGATAATAAATTCACTTTCTGTGTACCGCTGAAATTAATCCTCCCATTTTTTGAAGATTTTCAAAGAATAATTTTAAATTTGAAACAGGAACGCGTCTTATTGAGGTCACCGACAGACCTAAATTGTGTTGAGTCCGAAACTGGAACAAGCGTTAGTGTGAAAATTACAAAACTGCAATGGAGAATGCCCTACATAACTTTAGAAGATCACGTAAGACTGAAATTTTTGAGACTGCTCGATGCTGACACTCCACTGAAATTAGGTTTCTGGCATTGGGAAATTTGTGAATTACCAAATTTGCAAAATTGCAAGATTTTTGATAGTCCAAAATATGTTATAATTGCATTTCAAACCGATCATAAGAATAAAATTAAAAAATCAATATCTAATTTCGATAGCTGCGGTATTTACAATGTTAAAGTATATTTGAACAGCGAGTATTATCCATATGAAAATCTGCTAGGTAAAAAGGAGGTATTATACCGGATGTTTTTGGATTTCGCGCCCTTGTATTATAATCATTCAATCAATAGCAAACTTGGAACAGAAATTGACTTTAAAACGTTTTGTGAATCAGCACCGCTGGTTATTGTGGACTGTTCACACCAAGCAACTCATTTGAAATCATCAACAGATGTTCGTATTGAAATGGAATTTAATAGTGCAGTACCTGCAAATACTTCCGCCTATTGCGTTTTAATTAGCGATCGTGTGATGGAGTACACACCTCTGACGAGCATGGTGAAAGAAGTTCAGTAATTTTATTGATAGAGCACACTGGCTGCAATATTATATAAGGTGTGCACTCTGACAATTTGGTTCATTATCAGTTTCACCTTTGAACAGGTAACATCTAAAATGTCCTATTCTTTGTGTTCTGATATTTTGGACAAAGCGCAAACTCAGTCTATTGGTATGCAGTGCGATCTTGATTCCAATAGTTTCTATTATGAACCAAGGTGCAGTACACCGATCCAGAAGCCGCTGCAGGTGGAGGAGGAGCAGAAACGGGAGGAGGAGGAGGAGAGGGAGAAAGACGGAGGATTCGACGTGCCCGCCGAAGAGAAAGAAGTGGACAAGCAAGCAAGTACGAAAATTGCTACAGTTGATCTTCACTGGTTTAAACAAGATTTTAATCAAATTATTGTGAAAGGACTTGCGATAATTGATCAGTTTAATAATTATATTGTATTCCATTTCAAATCACCATTTGCAAAGACAGAATTGAGTGCAAAATTGTATAACAATGTAACATGGTTAGAACGTCACTATCATAAAATAAAATGGGAGGATGGAGATTTAGAATACACTGACTCATTAATACGTGATTACCTTGTAGGTTATGAGAAAACTTTCACAAAAGGAACTGAGAAAGCAAAGTTTTTAAGAAGATTACATACTAACGTTCAATGTATACCAGAGGATTTTGCAAAACCCAATTTCAGCTTTTTCACTAGTTCATGGTGTTATGGTGTGTGTAACATTCATAAAAATAGACCAGATGGACGCTGTGCTTTGTTCTCTGCTCAACATTATAATTCTTTGTTGTTTAAAAATATGTATCAAACAAATAATTTCATGTGTGAAAACAATCGAATGCAAAGTATGAAAATGGCCGCGATGTACACGAATTCGCAGAAAAGAAACTCTGCTCATTATGGATTCTTCTACAACGGAAAAGAGATTCAGTGTGTTTATTGCATGCATGCATTGAGACTGCATAAAGCACGTACATGTTGTCTGTCTGCAATTAATGAAGAAAGACCACTTAATTACTCTATAATAGTGCCAGCCTACACTTAGTTTTGTTCATTCCCTTATCATGGATCCGAGAAAGTGATTGGCTGCTGACAACGAGTTGGAAGTGAGGTTAAAAAACTGTATTGATTGGTATGATGAGTGTGAAAGTGCAATTAGGAAATCAACTCGTGAAAATTATAGTTTGGCGAAACAATTAAAAGACATTTTTCTAAGCACGGTTAATTTAAATGACATAAGAGACTATCTATGTTATTATTGTCCTCATAATTTGTGTATAGATAAGTTAATTAAAATTGAAGATGAAATTATGAATAGTTGTGGTGAAATGTGTAAATAAACTTCTTCTGTGTTCAAATGATTTTTTATTCCAATATCCCACTCACTTTTTAGTTTAGTAGCTGGACAGAGCTAGACCTGTCAACAGCAACGCGTGTGGTGTGATCTTTTTTATACAAGCAAGACACGAGTGTCTTCAAGCAAGTGTTGTAGGTACAACACGTGCACGTTGTTAATTTATAGAACAGAGACACATGCCAAACATCTGGGAAGCCGTTAACATGCAGTGTTATGGTTTTTCAAAATTCAAAAATTAACTCGTTTCTTGATGGGAATTTCATTTAACAAATTTGATTCAATTGTGAAGAATATTAAATTTTCAACAGGATGTCAAGATGCTGATTTACCGTTAACAAAAACAGAAAATGTACACTTTCCAATTTTATCTGAGATATTCGAACTGCTCGATATACTAGACAGCGGCCATCTACATTATGATTGTACAAATGATTCACCATTATCTGTTGTTAAAAATTCCGATGAACTTTGGAAATGCTTGTACAATATTGCAGATAAAAAATGTAAAAGAACTTAGATCATTGACCTCTCTCTGGATTCACTTTAATCTGTCAGTATAGCATTAGATGTGAGAGAGAGAGAGAGAGAGAGGGAATTTCTCAATTCACTTTAATATGACAGTATAGATGTAGAGTGATAGGGAATTTCTCAATTCACTTTAATCTGTCAGTATAGCATTAGATGTAGAGAGAAGGATTCACTTTAATCTGTCAGTATAGCAATAGATGTAGAGAGAAGGATTCACTTTAATCTGTCAGAATAGCATTAGGGAATTTTTCCCCCTCAAAGGGAAATTATTTTTTCCCTCACTTTCTTCATCCCCCTCATCTATACTGGGCAAGGGGAAGGGAAAATCTATTTGAGAGAGAGATATATATCTTTCTCTCTTTTCATCCCCCTCATCTATACTGGGCAAGGGGAAGGGAAAATCTATTTGAGAGAGAGATATATCTTTCTATCTTTTCATACCCCTCATCTCCACTGGGCAAGGGGAAGGGGAAATCTATTTTTAGAACACCCCCCACCCTGTGGACGAGGAGAAGGGGAGGTGGGATGGACGAGGGGGGAGATGGGGGAGGGGGTTTTCGAGCAAAAAAGCCCGTCTAAAGTATCAGATTGTAACTACTAGGGATGGGTATCGAAAGACAAAACATCGATGTTTTGAACATCGATGTTTTTTTCATCCTAACATCGATAAGTGAAAAACATTGAACAGTAAACATCGATGTTTTTGAACATCGATGTTTTTAAACATCGTTTATCGCCCTACGTTTTTATGGATGATACTATTAGTCCAGTCAATATATACATAAAAAAGGGGGTGTGCTTGCAATTTATATTGTAGTTCTGATTTTTTAATATATTATTTGGGTACATAAGAGAAGTCCAGAACCAATTTCTTCATGCAAGATTTCCTTGTGCTAGATACAAGATAGCCCAAAAACCTCATATTTTCGGCTCATTTTCCAGTTTTCAGCTATTTCTGCCAAATCTCTCCCAGATTATATAATTCTGAGAAAAATTAGATCAATCGGAATTCTCTATCTCCAATGAGTACTTTGTTATAATTTTTCAAAAATGAGTAAAATTTGAAAAAAAAATCAATTTTGATGAATTCTAGTTTTTAATCAACAATATCTTCCGATTGTTACAATTTAGATGTATATTTCAAAATCCCTCTAGGCATATTTTTGTGCTATACAATCTGAGATCAGGCAGAGCGCTCTATGTCATATAGATTTCCAGGTACACCTGACAACAATGCTCCTTGTATTGTGGAAAACACCTAATTTTCAGCTTCAACCATCATCACCATCTACTTTGTCCTCACATTGATATTTTGCACAATGACATAAGTTCATGGGTAAGAATCACCCGTTAGATGCACTTAATTTCAGTATTTCCTAGTAGAGGCACGCTTAAGGACACCTCAAGGATCAAAATTTCAAACACATATAATTTACTTTTGACACAATGCTCAGATTTCATCGTACTACACTTCATTCTTCTCGGCTCGCCAAGGCGGTTCAAAATCATGCATCAACAGTCAAATTCGGTCAAAAAATAGAAACTTTTTTGTGTAGTTGAGAAGTTGATATTGTGGTAATTATTTATATTGAATGAAAAAGACTAAGAAATTGTCAAAAAACCACTGATTTATTGAGATTATCAGAGTTTATAGAGAAAGAATAGTGTTTATCAGAGATTGACAATGGTGTAATAACCGAAACCGGTCTTTCTAATTATCAATAAATCAGTGGTTTTTTGACAATTTCTTAGTCTCTTTCATTCAAAAAATAGAAAATTTATTGTTGAGTGTAGGTACTTATTCATATTCAATACATAAGAAATTGCCAATTTCTATATTCAAAGCTATGTATCTCAGTAACCCCTTATTATAAAAATTATTACATGATCTTGAAATGCATAATAGAATTTTCTATTTCATCTGCTGTAGACAATTCATGAAAAAATATGTTCGTAAAGTGAGATTTGATTGTTGAAAAAAATCCGGAAATTGTAGATATTTTTCTCATATTAACGGTTTTAGCAGTTCTATGATAGCGAAAAGTGATTCAAGATGGATTTTAGGCAACTGAGCTCGTAGAGAATGAATTTATCTACAATTTGTAATCAATCGTAAGTTTCTATTATGTATCAGACTCGTTTTAGAAACTCATGATCAACAGTAAAATTACGAAAAAATGTAAAAACGGAAATCGCCATTTTTTAAATCTTAACTTCCAAATTGTTTTGGAATCGAAAGTATTATTTATTGGAGTGGGTAGAGGGGGACAATTTTCACATTCTCACTAGATTTGGAAATTTTAACAGAAGTATTTCACAAGACATGCAACTTTGAATATAGAAATTGGTCATTTTCTGTGTATTGGAATATGGGCTTAAGTACACTCAACAATAAATTTTATATTTTTCGACCGAATTTGACTTATTATGAATGATTTTGAACCGCCGTGACGAACCGAGAAGGATGAAGTGTAGTACGATGAAATCTAAGCATTGTGTCAAAAGTTATGTGTTTGAAATTTTGATCCTTGAGGTGTGCTTAAGCTCGCCTCTCCACTAGGAAATACTGAAATGAAGTGTATCTTACGGGTGATTCTCATAGAACATAATCTCAAGAACTTATGTCGTTGTGAGGACAGTGTAGTTGGTGATGATGCTTGAAGCTGAAAATTAGGTGTTTTTCACAATACAAGGAGCATTGTTGTCAGGTGTACCTGGATATGAGATAGATCGCTATACCAGATCTCATATTGTAGAGCACAAAAAGAGCTTCTAAAGTGACTACAATTTCATCTGGAGCTATTGTTCCAATATTTCAACAGTTACTAACTGGAATCACAACAATTTTGGACTTGTGGTATTCAAGTAACAGTCTTTCGAATAATTGAAGTCAGGTTGTGACTAGAAAGATACATCAACTCTAGTTCACAAGATTTGTCATCTTCATGGTTTAGTCTGAAACCTCTCGGGATATCCTTGAGGATTCGGTCTTGAAATTTCACCCTAAGCTAATTTTAGCAATCATTGATACTCATATCGTATTCATTCAATACCTGATAGATTTTTTAAGAAATGAAAATGGATTAAGTTTTTTTATATGGATATCTGCACTCCTCACAATACGAGGACCTCTTTTCCAGAGCTAGATTAATTAGTGTTAAACACATGTTGAGGAAATAATTGTAGTAAGAAAAAACTCTTTCTTCCTAAGAAACGAAGAATCCGACCTCTTATTCAATTCTAAAAAACTAACTATCCAACCTTGACACGGGCCACAGAAGTAATGTAAATCTTCAAGAGTATCCAAAAGTCTCACATAAAAATACAGAGAGTCTGATTAAAAAATAAAAATAGCAATCTGCAGGAAATCAAAACTTATGCGAGATCTTTCACAAGAGTGATCTATATTCACAAAAAACACTAAACAGAATACTACACTAAATATGATAGAGATAATGATTGTAATTCTGTTACTATTGCTTATTGCTCTCAAGATAATCCTCTTCAAACAAAAAAAAACTTGTATCAAATTAAAAAATTAGAATTGTTTTTACTCTTTTTAGTTGGGAAAAACATCGGATGACCGATGTCTAGGTAAAACCATCGATAAGTGAAAAACATCAAACAGTAAACATCAATGTTAAAAACATCGATGTTTGATGTTGAAACATCGATGTTTTTAAACATCGATGTATCGATACCCATCCCTAGTAACTACTGACAGAACGTGAATCGAACCCACGACTGGTGCAGCTAAAGCAGAAACAAGTTTATAACAAGCCAAGTTGTGAAATTGTTACTTAATATTCTAATAATTGTTACATGGAAATTTAATATAACGTAATTGCTTTTTTGTTGATAATTTGATCACTCACCGGTATGGGTTCTTTTGTGAGCCTTCAGATGTGAACTTTTAGTATAAACTTTGTTGCATCCAGTTACATCGCATCGATGTACTTTGCGTCGGTGTAAGCTTTCCCTGTAAACAAAAATAATTTATATAGAAATCGACCTTTTTTCAATTAATTTGCCAATACTTAAAATGTAAATGGTAATATCCAAGAGATCCGAGCCATTCCTTGGGCGAATAGTATATCTCAGGGTCTGGAGTGCCAAACATTTTCTATTAAGGCCTACTGTAAAGCTTCCATGGATTGAAAGCCTTCCAATGACATGGGTGACCATGGTTGAAGAGCTCTCAATTCACTATCATTCTCTACACCACAACTTATTCATTTTTGTAGTAGCCTTCTACCTAGCATTTCATCGACTTACATTAAAATTTGTATTGTACAGTATTATTCAATTCAAATTCAATTTATTATGAGAATAATGTTAATGTAATTGTTTGTGTGTGTAATAAATTGAATTTCAATTAAAGGGCCACATCCTTAATATGCAAATGCCTTGCGAATATAAGTATATTTGTTCTGGTTTCAGTTAAAACACCTCATTAAGGTTGTTTTCCGGTTTTAACTTAATTTTACTTCACTTATGAGAATACAGGCAATATAATTTCAGTGTACCTTAGGTTGTCCAAATAAAATTTAGCAAGTAGCTCAATTGATATGCTTGATACTGCTTTATACTTGCACCTTTTCGACTAGACAATAAGATGTTAACAATAACATTAACAATAAGTATCATTGATACTAATAGATACTTTAAGAGCTCGCTGTGGAAGAAAGTCGAAATTTTTATAAAATGTAATTCATTTATGAAAAAAATGTTGATTTATTTAGCTAACATAGGTTGAGCAAAACCAGAGATAAATAATACAAGTAATGGTATCCTTACTCTATGGCGAAACCCTGAGAAAACTTTACAACCCTTTAGAAAACATTTTCAATTGTTGAAATGTTTATTGAGCAGATTGTTGAATGGGCAACTCCAGAATGGCAGCAGATCGCCGATCTATGTATCAACGTTGTCTTAGTGCGGTCTTTAGTTGCCTCAACTCTAGTTCACCCTATTCCCAATGATCCTGATATTAAAACAATTCTATGAATATTCATTCAATATAAATGTTCGAATACTCTGAGTGATTGAGAACTCTTCGCTTATGTTGTGAATTTGGCAGGCCACGTGAATACAGTTTGTATCCGGTCCCAATTGCAATTAAGGATTGATTTCAATGCAGAACAACGAAATACTTCCATGTTGATGGATAAATTAAAATTTCTGGTTCAATTCCGGTAGAAATAAGAATCTTCTCTTGTAAACTTATATTTCCAGATTGTATGATATTTTGATAATTCCAACACAGAAAATGTTCAAATTTTATGTTTCGATATCAAAATTAATAGGTTAAAGCTCAAATCATTACCCTAATAGACTTTAAAACGTACACCATTATCAGTAATTATAATAAGAAGGGATGCAATTTATTTATAATTTGATACGAATTAGACCCTAAAACCTATATAACCTGAATAATGATTGTAAATTATAAAGAGAAGGGAATGAAATTTTGTTAATAATTTGATACAAATTATACTAAACAGCAAACTTGAAAGCAATCTTATAAATATCAGTAGTTTAGATAGATATTCATTTATGATTATTTTTGTCAACAAATTGGAAATTTGTGGTAACAAAATATATATATTGAATATATTATTAGAATAAATTTCACAAATTATTATTCTTCCACAGCTCAATATCCTATACAAATTTAGTTCTAAGATTATTTTCAAAATGAGAAAAATGTGAGCGAGTAGAAAGAATGTGTTTAGCTTGTAATGAGTTTTTCAAGACCGATTGGAAAATGGTTTAAATGACATATCATATTAATGCATAGAGCAGTTCAATTATTCTTCTATTGATTATAACTATGAGGTAGAGACTTACCACGATCAGCTCCTTATCGTAATCTGCGTGAGCATTCAACATAAAAATGTAATTATTTTTCAAAAGGCCTAGGCTACTGTTGGTAGGTGGTAGCTCTAGTTAACAGTGGAGACAGCTTACTTCTAAAGCACATTAGATTCACTCCAACCTATTCATTACATGCTGTTACATAAATCACTTATGACTAATAGAATATGAAAATAGAATTCAAACATTAGAAATCGACCTGTACCACTGGATGTATTATCTAATGTTTTTATTGTTATGGTTTATGTGAAGATAAATGTTAATTCAATCTACGATTTTAAATAAAAAATTAATTTAATGTAATACTTTTAACGTCGAAAATCCATTTCATATAATGTTAAATTACACCATTGTATTTAAATATCAATGTAATGGTAGCTGTATTACAATACAATAGTTTGAATAACTGCAGTTGAAATTGTCATTAAACTGTTATTATTATCTTCAACCAATTCAAGTCCTCGACATTGTCCAACTGTAGCTAGTCTAATAAGTGCCATAACTACTAACGTTGGGATACAAATGTTCTGACTGGTGTCCCAGCAAATGTCTATACTGCAATACAAGCCTAAATGAAGTAAGATACAATTATTATTGATTAGTCTCGCTATTGTTTTTGTGAGGGTGATGCCCACATAATTTCCTGAGTGGACTTTCCTGAGAACCCATTGAGCGTAGACTTTCCTACGAACCAAAATAATTCAATAGTGAACTCAGCCAAAAAGAGCAGCTACCTGTACTTAACTTGTATCTGTTACGGTAACTTGTGTCTTGAAGTATCTGTTACTGTTATTTGTCTAGTATTGCATCTGTATAGATGTTATTTTTCTGGTAATATTGTGTATCTATGGATAGGAGTGAGTCAGTTGGAAAGTCAATGAGTATTTTTAGAACATTCTGTCCATTTTGAAATGTTTTTGGGTAATACTTTATAAACACATATAGTCTACTGAAGTTGGAAGTCCGTGGGTGGTGGAAGTTGATAATTGAATAATAGACATGCCAAAGCCCGAAATGGAAAATGATTTTCTAGTTCTACTCACAGTAGAAAGCTTAGTATTTATGAATGTACTAATAACGCTATTCCAGAGAAAATAAAGAGTTTAATATTCAAGGAATATCATTAAAGTAGTAATTATTACTGGAAAAATGATATGGTTTTGATCTGTATATTGCATGAGCTCAATTTAGAGAATTTTCCCAATTTTTATGACATTCAAGCATTAAATATGAGAAATTTTGTACAAGTTCAATATTTTTTAAAGCTACATGCAAAATGTGGAATATTTGAAATAATTCCCGTTTTTCGGAACGTGAGGAGCAAGCAATAAGCTTGCATTTTGCGAATACACAAACGATAAACGAAACCACCTAAAGCTGCAGGACATGTGGACATCATCACAGCGAAAAAAATCAATAACGTTCGTTCTAGTTTATTCGTGTTGACTTTAATATTAGTCATTATTATATTGAATTTTATCATTCTTGAAGGTAACAGATTAGTTATTAATAAAATTATATACAATAATGTTTGTAAGATATGCCAACCCAAGTCATTCTGTAGGTGTTAGATATTGAATAAATAATACTCTTCATATCAACCATCTTTATTTTAATACATTCAAGACTAAACTGCTATTAACGTCCTGGTAACTAGTGTATTGAAATATAGAATAGAATAGAATAGAATTTATTGGTCATTCAATATTCACAAGAAATACATTGACTTTGTCAGATTACATTTTGAAATCAAAATTCATACATAAAAATTTAATACATAAATTCATAAATCACTATTACTACAGGAACTGCACCCAGTTAATCAAAAAGAAATCATTCACAGTATACAAACATTCATTAATCAACACATATTTTATTTTATTTTTAAATTGTGCATATGTGAGTAACTTAAACTTGTCAGGTGTGGAGTTGTATAACTTAATTGACATGAAATGCCAGTTTCTCTGCGATTTGGTATGGCTGTATTGAGGAATTCTAAGTCTATGTCTATTTCGTGTATTTAAGTTATGGTGATTATTATTTGAGTCATATTTTACCAAATTTTTTTGTACATAACAAAGAATATTAAAGACATACAGAGATGGCAATGTCAGTAAGCCTAGTTCAATAAAATGCGGTTTACAATGAGCATTGAGAGGCAAATTACAAATGATCCTAATAGCTTTTTTTTGAAGGACAAAGATTGAATTAGCTCTTACACTATTAGCCCAAAGCATTATTCCGTAAGATAGGAGACTTTGTATGTGTGCGTAATATATATTTATCAGCACAGGCCTATCAACCGTTACAGATAGTCTACGAAGCATATAAAGGCCTTTAGCAAGTTTACTAGACAAGAAATCAATGTGTGCCTCCCATGATAGACAAGAATCAACCATAACACCAAGAAACTTGATAGGCGTCGTGTCCTTCTCCTTTCTAAAATTAAAAATTATATCCGAGGTTTTATCATTATTAAGAGACAGATTATTAGCTGCACACCAGTCCTTTAGAATACAATAACTGTGATTCCGTTCTCTTTCAAGATCATCTTTGGATGGACAATTTATTTTCAAACCTAAGTCATCAGCAAATAGGTAACCGTCCAGACAGTTCCTATCAATATTAATTGGTAAATCATTTATATAAATATTGAAGAGAATGGGGCCCAATATAGAGCCCTGAGGAACGCCAAACTCCAATAATCTGCCATTTGACAGAACCCCATCTTTAAAGACAAACTGATTCCTGTCACTCAAATATGATAATATAAGTTTGACTGCACCTGGTGTAAAGCCATAGAAAATTAGTTTATCCACCAAAATATCGTGTTGAATAGTGTCAAACGCTCTTGAAAAATCGTATGACCTTAGACCTACAGAATCACCTGCCTCCATGTTGCTAATAACCCCACTTACAACATTAACAATAGGATCATTTGTGCTTCTACCCGCCCTGAAACCAAATTGCTTATGAGAAAATAAATTGTTGGTCTCAAAGAAATATGACATCTGTTCATGAATCAACGTCTCAAACAAATTCAATAAATCATTTTTAAAGCAATCATGACCTAAAATATTTACATTGAAATCTCCACATATGATCAAACTGTAACCATTTTTAAAAACAGCACTTAATACATTATAAAAACACGTTAAGAATTCATTAAAAAAACTTATACTTCTATTGTAGGGTCTATAAACTGACAAAATTATTATTTTATCCCTGACAAGTTCAATTGCTGAAACTTCGCATACCATTTCGATTGACATGACTCTAATATGATCAAGAGCCCTGAATTCCAGTTGATCATGAACAAAAATCGCTGACCCACCCCGTGCTCGGTTTGTTCTACAAAAAACAGAGGCAGTTTTAAAACCAGGCAGATATGTAAAATCCACATCAGTACTATTAATCCAATGCTCAGCTATAGTAAGAACTTTTATATTGTATTTAGTACAAATAAGAGACAAGTAGTCGAATTTATTACATAGGCCTTGTATATTCAAGAAAAAACAATTAAGCTTGTCATTGCTATAATCATTATACCTGGTTACCAATGAGAAATTGTGAGAAACAGAATTAGAAATAATAATATTATCAGGCCCTCTTTCAACAATATTAACATGGGTATCAGTCCTTAATTGTAAATCTACAGCAGATATGCTTAAAGCATCTTTGTCATGAGAGTTTAATTTAAATGCTCCACAACAACTGGCATATTGGGTTCAACAGGAGGATTGTCAACATAATTAGAATCGTATTCAGATCCTAAAGTTTCATCAATTGTTATAAAAGATTGTATGATATCATTCTGGCTGTCAATGGATTTTCTTCTAGAAGAAAGCTTTTCTGGACTAAATGCACGATCAATACTGGTAGGGACTACTAACTTATTTCTGTATAATTTCTCTCTGTCATACTCGCCAATTAACGCAGCTATTTTTCTACTCACACTCTGTTTACCTTTTTTGTTCAGATGCAAACCATGCTTTGTGTAGTTGGAAGGTTCAAGATACCATATATCAATTAGATGAATGCTATTCCTATGACACAGGGAACGTATTTCACTATTTAGCGCATCAATCATTTCATTCTCAGTTGAATTGAAAACTTAAATCATACCTGTAAGGAACAGTTGACAATATCAAATTACAATTTCCATATTCATTTGCTAAATAACTCAACTTTCTAATGTAAGCTTCAATATCGCTTTTTTTGAAATTGTTCGACACACTATTTGTACCCGCTATAACAAACACCCAATCATTCAGACCCAGATTATGACGTCCACCACAAGAAAGCATTTCATTCGAAATTATTTCAAAAGTTGCTCCTGGCGCAACGTAAGCCTCACATGAGTAGCCAACCGGCAGTCTCTCCCATATTAAATCTCTCATTTTTCTACCCTGACTATCAGCCCACAAATAAACACTATAACGTGAATAACTTACAGTATTACCTTTAATTACTTTATTTTGTTTATTTACTGAAGCATATGTCATATTTGAAGTCGATTTGACATTAGGGTTGGACCAAGTAAGTCTTGATGCCGCAGAAGCATTTTCCGTTATTGTGTTCCGTAGACAGAGATTATCAGCTTCCAGAGTTTCTATCGTAGTCATCATTTTCTTTATTTGATCACTCAAACCTTCAATTTCTAACTTGTGATTTTTAATTTTTTCTTTTAGAGTTGAAGCATTTTCATTGACAGAAACACTTTTAGGTAAATCTATCTCAGCTACATAATTATTCACTGTATTGCATGATACGTCGACTCGCGATTTTCTGCATCTACATTTAACTGAAAACTCATTCAACCTAGTCTCCATGTCAGCAGCACGATCTACCGCTGCTTCCCACTCTATTAGACGCTTTTTAAGAGTCTCTTTAAGTTCATGAATTTCCTGCAGTAAATGAGGACAGCACTCAGAAGAAGAATCTTTCACTGACAGTTCAAAAGCCGCTGACTTTATCACTCTTACACCGTCGTTTGAAGCAGAAACCTCCTCATGTAAAGACTCAGAAAGCTCGCTATCTAATTTAGATGATATATCTACGAATGGCATCAAATTTTCCGGTAGACTGTTCAAAGAATTTTCAGGAGATTTACTTGTTATAGACGAATCATGAGTATTTGATACGCTAAAATTTCTGGATGAGGCAGGCAAATCATATGATAATAATAATTATCATCTGTAACAGGAGGAAGTATCAATACTCAACCTATCTACTCTATAGAAATAACAGTAGTAGTAAATTTACTGGACATATTACAGTAACAGATATAAGTTGAGTACAGGTAGCAGTTCTTCGTAGATAAGTCCACATATTGTATTTTGGCTTGTAGGAAAGTTCACGCTTAATGGGTTCGTAGCCAAGTGCACCGTAGGAAAGTCCACGCTACCACATAGTCGCAGGCCTTTGGGCAGGTGATGAAAAGATAATTTAGTGAAGGAATATTCTGATAGGATATATAAAGTAATTAATAAGATTTAGATCCTTAGGTGGGTTCAGAAACAACCACGAAATTATTTTTAACAAAGTCGTCTCAAGTGACCAATTGCCCAACGACAGATTTCGTCTATTGAGAACGTGTGTGTCAACTACAAAAAATAATAATTTACTTACATGGAATCTTCAGCTAGAATTGACATTGAAGCTGACGGAGAGGGCGATGGTGAAGATGAAGAGGGGGGCGACACACATGGACGGCACACTGTAACTGCTACAGCTACTGTAAAAACCACATAAGGCATGTTTCAAATTCAACCTACCTCCAAGTATAAAATAAATTCTAATACTAGATGAAATTTATTTATTCCAATCAAAATATTAAAATAATTTTAAAAGACCCGCATACGTGCGCGGGAATGGGTTGTTTATAAATAAGTGAATAAGAACAATATCAAATTATGAAAAACTGTCCAAAGTAATACTAGATTGAATTGGAAGACATACTTAAAGAACAATAATATTATGTTTTATATTATCGAAAAGCAAAATGTATCGACAACTTATATTTCCGAATTACATTTTTATTGGCAAAAGATAAAAAATTAAGCAACTTTAGAAAAGTAGAAAATTCAGAAAGAAACGATAGAAGATAATGATTGGGAAAGATAAGAAATAAACAAAAGAAAACGGATGTAGAAGAAAGCTGAAATGAAACTTAGACACAATTTGCTGTCAGACACAGATGACGGAAGCAAGCTATTAATTGTTATATGTTGTGAAACTGAAATTCTGAATAAGGCTTTATTGGAATAACATTAATATTACTGAGAATATGTAATTTCAAATTTATTCACATTGGCCTGTTTATTCCACTTATTAATATCAATTCATTATATTTTAATTTAGAACATTAACAATGGTAGTGATAATGATGGCTTCAAGAAGATATTGCGAGAAATAGGCCTATAATAAAATATAAATATATGATTAAAACTATTAATATTATAAGTTATATCTTCTAATTCAATCTAGTATTATTGTAGACAATTTTTTTTCTTAATTTGATATTGTTTTTATTCACTTATTTATAAACCCATTCCCGGGCGTACATGCGTGTCTTTTAATATAGAAATAATATTGAACCAATTGGGAGACAAATATTATTCATCTAAGTTGAGCAAACGATTGAAGCAACATTTTTCAAAGCTTTCACACTTACAGGAGCGGATATAAAAAAATATTTTAAATATCAAAAACTCAACTCAAATAAACTCTTCTTACATCAGGACAATGTTACAGGACTTATAGGGTAGCTTCCATAAAATAATGCTATTCATTATTTGGTTCAACAATATACTGGAGTGATCCGTGGTCTAGTGGATAGTGTTGAATAGAGTTTCCGGGTTTCAGATTTAGACTAGAATTTCCGGGTTCAAACCCACGTATCAACAAAAGTTTTTATACAGTTCACTCCCAAGTTATCGGATAGGCACGTTAATTGTCGGTCCCGGTTGGAGTATGAAAGTCGTAAGGCCCACTGACAGCTTAAATGAGATATTCTGACGTGGTGAGATCCATAAGGGTCTCCCCACCAGCAAAAGCTATTCGAATTTACTTTACTAATTGATGTACAAGAGACTGGACCATTATTATAAGTAGCTTAGGAAGGATTTACTGGATGACTGAGTATCCAGACCTGAGATTTTTTTTAATACGCTAAATCAGAATATTCGGTAATTATTTGTAGAGGAGCATTTCGAACCAGACAAAAATTATTGTATTTTTACCACCTGTAACCTTGATTGTTATTCCTACTTGAAGGTACTTTATCAGGACAGAACAGCCTGTAATGAGACAGCTAGCCAAGGCTAGATGTTTATAGTGGCCTACCAGGTTATGAGTTAATAATAGTGTGCTTACGTGCAGAGTGCGTGCGGGAGCGCAATTCATTCCACATGTATTGTATTCATAATTATAGACATAAGTAGCACAAGAATGGAAATAGGTTTTTACAAAAAAGCTAGTTTCGGAAATATTGACTTGCCATCACACTCAAAGCAAACCCGTTTCACGTCATGCAGGTTTCAAACTTTAGTGAAATTCAATTGCTTCCTTGAAAATACAGTAATATTATACAGTACATACTTTCTACATCTTATTCACTCAGAATTAACAGGATAGTATTCAAATTACGGTAAATACAAATTAACTTCAAAGAAACGTGAATATATTGTGATCTGAATAAGGCCCGGTTTCTAGGATACTTATTAAATCAATGGAAATTAAACATTTCGATTGAACCTATAGACCATCCATTTACTTTTTATAGAATTCAAACAATAATTAGTTATAACATTAGCAAGAATTTGAGCCAAAGTTATATTGTGATCTGAATAAGGTCCGGTTTCCGAGTTGCTCATTGAATCTAATATCATATTAAACCTTCAGATTTAATGATAAGATCAGATTTAATAAGTGTCGTAGAGACCGGGCCTGAGTAAAGTAGTGTAATCGAATTGAAAACCAGATTGGGCTATTTTCCAAAATAATAGTTTACCTGATATTGGTTTTTCTGTTTTGATGTGATGAGGATGAGTGGGCTTGAAGCGAGGCACGTGTAGCACTACAGGCACAGGCGGAGAGTGCGCGTGCGAGTGCGATGTTGCTCGAATACTCAGATCTACAGGCTCAGACTGGACTGGAGGGCCCGACGCCTGAAAAAACAACTTTTCTCAATAATGTTATAATATAAGACTGATGTGCAAAGGACATTACTAGTTCTGTTTGAACAGACACTTGAAGACTATTCTTGAGAGTACACTATCATTGAGAATATGGACAGAAAAATGAATTACTTGCTATCTGCTTTGTTCAATTACACTTAGGGATAGCAAACCAAAATTAAAGAAATTCTGACTTTATAGCCTGTGTAAAATCTGACAAAGCATTTATTGGAACGGTTCCACTTCTTTACTCATTCCGTTACTCGTAGACGTCATTTCGTCATTTTGTTCGTTTGCACTGTCCGGTGACGTCAGTCACGGTTACATGTCACTGTCATACTCAAGATTGTTTTCTAATATTATTCGTCGTTTCAATATTAATATTTGTATTATTCAATTTTTTGGAATTTATTTTGTCTTTTAGGCATCTTACTTTCAAGATATTTGCTATTTTTTCATCAAACGTTTGCAAACGTTTTGCTTACGTATTGAGCATTTCCGGCTTGTCCTTTGTCAGTCAAGCCTTAGCTTGTTTCCTTGTCTTTGATCACGTCTAGTCGGTGAGTGCACATTCGCTCCTGGTCTAACCTTTTTCATCCAAATTCATCTGGTTACTGAACGTTTTTAAATGTGAATTATTCCTTCAAATTATTTCTTCAAATGTATTCATCAACTGTGATTCAATTATTCATCAATTTCTTTTTGTATTTACGTTGATAAACTTTATCAAAGTTCCATAGTATTGTGTTAGCATCTATCGCCATTCTTCTATCAACATGTTTTCGACATTTGAAATTCAAACATTCAATTTCATCATCTCTACCGTTTGGAAATCGTTCTGAAAATTCCACAACTTGAAATTCGGATTATTTGTTTGGAATTCTACATGTTCCTGCTCACATTCCCATTGTTGGAATTGCCTACTGTGTTGGACACTTCCATTCTCGTCATCACGTGGCCATCATATCATCACTTGCTGATGCCCTGTTCCTTGAGGTACCGTGGATTCCTTGCCTGTCTGCCTGGCTGCATCTCTTCCTAAAAATTTAATTCAGGTTACGTAAATTGTTTTATTCAATTTTCATTTTACTCATGTATTGCATAACTGTTCATGAAATTACTAACAGTGTGTTGAAACTGGACCACGTTGTTCTCTATTTCTAATTCAAACATTTTAATGTGCATTCATATTATTTTTGTAGCTATCATTCAGCTTTTACAGCAATTAAAAACATTTAATTGTCCGTACTTATTCGGCATTCAAGCCTATGTTCATGAATTCAATATGTTGCAGTGTATGTCTCATTGAGAGCACTGTCCTATGTTATTTCAAGATTTTAATATGTATTACATTCAATTTTGATAGCTACCCTTAGCTTGCAAGCGTATTCTCATATCTGTGTTGTTCTATTGATGTCTAACTTGACATTCAATTCATTGAAGGCCTATGTCACCTGTATTAATGTATTCAACATTAACAATTATTTCATTGTATTTGATAGCTACCCTTGGCTTGCAAGCATATTCTCATATCTGAGTTGTTCTATTGATGTCTAACTTGACATTCAAATCATTGAAGGCCTATGTCACCTGTATTAATGTATTCAACATTAACAATTATTTCATTGTATTTTGATAGCTACATTTGGCTCACAAGCGTATTTTCATATCTAAATTATCATATTAATGTCGACCAAGACATTCAATTTTGTTGATAGCTACCCTTGGCTTGCAAGCATATTCTCATATCTGAGTTGTTCTATTGATGTCTAACTTGACATTCAATTCATTGAAGGACTATGTCGCCTGTATTAATGTATTCAACATTGACAATTATTTCATTGTATTTGATAGCTACCCTTGGCTAGCAAGCGATATCTTAAGGCCACCGACGCCTATTTCAATGTGTATGACATTGATTTTGGAACTTGCTTATGTTAATGTCAGCCAAGACATTCTTATTCTTGAACTTATTTGTACTAGTGTCAATCAAAACATTTAACCATTCCAATATATAGAGCATTATCTACATCTCATTGTCATTTGGTATTATTCTTTTTAAAATCATTAAGATTGAATTTTTCAGCAGTAACTTTATTATTGTATCATTTAAAATTTTCTATTCTCAATTCAGGTATCATTGACAGTACCTTATCAATTGCTGTCAGTCTTCAATGGTCATTAGTGTCATTGACCTAAATTCATTTAGATTTTGTAATCGCTTATTTTCTATGGTTTTATTACATGTTGTAATAAAATTCATCTAAAGATTTTATTTGATTTAATCTACTTACACTTGTTTTTGTATGTGGCCATCTGCCTATTATTTTATTAATATTAAATCTCATCTTGTTTACTCATTTTGTCTTTTTTTGGTGTACTCACCACACTTCAAGCTATCAGTTTTTTATGCACAGAATTCAGAAATTTATTTGTAGGTATTAATACCAACTATCATTCACAGTCCACTGCCCTGACTTTGGATTCTGTCAGCCTGAATCTCACTATACAATAATTGTTCCATGCATAAATCCATGACATTATTTGGGCACAGAATCTTTACTAAGCAGAGCAATTTTGTACTCAGATGTTAAGTATATAGCCGGAAGCAATTTCTTTTAACCATATTTATAGATACCAATCTTTATGATTTCTTATGAGAATGTTAAGATTTATCACTATTATATAATACCATTATTATATAAACTTATTGTCTCATTTCTGTTTAGGGCTACTTGTAATATAAATAGAAATACAAATATCAGTACCATTTTTGAATTATTTTATCACAACATGTTTCGGACATTCATGCCATATTCAAGTGATTTGAAATAAATACTGCTGGAGGATTCGTATTTTTGATCATATGATTTTATGAACTAGGACTCATCATCATCATCATCATACAAGAATTGCTTGCTGAATATAACTTGAATAATAATAAATTAATATAGTCTCGTTAATGTCGTAGAATTTTGTATCCGAAAATGTGCTCTCCCTCAATGAAAATGTTATTATATATTAGACCGTTTCAAGTTTCATTCAAATACATTTCTATAATACTTATTTACCCAAAAATCGTTGTCAGTAAGTGTGATGATTAGTTGCGTTGCTATCACCTCAGTTTGAACAACACATTCAACTCTGTTGAAATATACATTCAACTGCGTATTTTAAAAGCAATCAAAAGTTAGCGATGCCTTATGGTGTCACCCAGTTGCTCTTATGCACTCATCTTGACATCAGCGAATATTTTTATTGAATCATGCAATGTTTTCAAATCATATTGCTAAATGTTATAACCACAGCTGATAATTTTCTCTCTTACTCTCTTTAGTTTTCAACAAACGATAGAAATTTCTGTTTCAATAAGCTGCCACTTGGATGATCAATTTTTCCTCTCAAGTTATCTCAGAGATGAACTCAGCTCAAATTTTTGTATCACGGACCTACTATTTGCTAGGAGCATCTTATGATCTGCCCTCTATCGGTAATAAATAAAGAAATTAGACCACAGCTTGGCATGAAAATTATTGAGTCTAATCATTTGAATTATTAATTGATGTGTTGGAAGTGCTCTGTAGAATAGTAGACTAATTGCAGCGAATTTTGTGGAATATTTGTCGGGGCTTAAGAGTCGACCTCGACTTTATCCATTGGCAATTGATATTTCTCATTGACAGTTATCAAATTAGCAGTGATCATGTTATTTTTGCTTTTGCTTGATGCAATTGATAGAATTCCAAATCAAGTTTATTTGGAATTGGTTGACTCTGGTATCCATGGATCTCTTGCTTATTCTGGAATTTCTGGCATAGCCTATCGCTTAAGCTGGTTTACACCGAAGTTATTGACAAAATGTTGATAACTTAATCCTTATGGATTCTGTTAGATTGAACAGAACTTGACTAATACATATGTTCATCAAATGTTTACATTTTATTAATAACTTTGGTGTAAACGCAGCTTTACTCTTCATTCCACTTATTCAAAAGTGTGAAAGCAGTCAATCCACTGATTCTTTCTTCCATGGAAGTCCATTTATATATAAGAGTCCATTCATAATAATTAGTCTAACATTTAATGTGGCTGATTTCTCATGTCCTAAACTTTATTACCATACATATTAAAATAGGAATTTTTACGTGGACATTTTAATGTTAATTTGAATAATTCTGAATAGAGTTCATTCAATCACTTTGATTATTGACTACCATTATATGATTTCTTTCTCTAATCTTAGCTTGAAACCAAAAGCTTAGGGATGGAAATTTGAATGTAAATTAACATGTAACTTAATTTAATTTCTATCTAGATTGAGAACTTGAGTATTCACTTGTGATTCGTGATTCATTAATATAAATATCAATAGGTTTGTCTTGTGTCATGTAATGACATCAATATCGGGGACCGAGCTTTGCTCTGGAGTACAAAAGCATAGAAAATTAATTACGAAAGAAGAAATTATAATATCATTCATGGTTCATACAGAAATGTTCTATCTGATCACAGTAAATTGAGATTAATTCCCAGAGGAATGCAAAAATTTCCCTCACAGAGGCCCGGTTGCACAAAAGCTGGTTGAATTTTAATCCTGATTAATTTCATATGAACCAAATCAGAGAAGACCATTTCAGAAAGATTGATCTACTGGAATTTATCAGGATTGAAAATAATCTGGCTTTTTCGCAACCAGCACTAAGTACCTGATTGAATGATTACAAAACTTCAACAGCTGAGTCATAATTTTGACACAGTCCCACACACATGAACTCACTCACTCACTTCCATCATCAACAAACGACGAAATAATTATTATCAGCTGTTTTTCCAAGGATGAATAATAATTATCCTCTCAATGTCCTTCAGCGAGTTTTCATCGGGATGAGACCTAGTGCAATCAAATTTTTATATTATAACCTACTATGCTCTGAATTTCGTCAGAATCGTTAGAGCTGTTTTCGAGATCCGGTGAAATACAAACATATAAACATCTAAATATCTAAACATTCAAACATCTGAAAATCTAAACATATAAACAGAAATTGCTTGTTTAATAGTATAGGATGAAAGGAAATAGGACCAGCTGATGGAATATTATGTTTTTTTCGATATAGTTTTTAGCTGATTTTGAAACATGAAAATATCAGGTCCAGTAGCTCAAAAGCCTGTTCAATTTCAATTGTGATTAAATTCCATGAGAACTAATCAGAGCAGGGTTTTTTTAATAGAAGGCTTCTCTGATTGGTTCTAGTGGTATTTAGTCCAGATTAGGAATTAACAGACAAGACAACTGGCTCTCTCAAGGCCATAGCTGCGTTGAAACATAGAGCAACAGAGGAACCAACACATCAGAAGCTGAAGAAATTAGTCGCATTTCTATCACCTCACAATAAACATCAATTCAACTACCATATGTTTGGAGAGATCGATTTAAAATTTATTTTGCTATCATCCGGTCACTGTCTGTACCTTTTCTTCCAGATGTTCAATGAATACTGCAATGTTTTAAAATAAGATCGCTAAATTTGGTAACTCAACTACAGCTATTATAATCTTTTTCACTTGCTCACACTTTCTTTCTCACGTTTTCAACAGAGTATGTAAACTTTTTTTGATCAGCTGCTACTTGAGGGACCAATAATCATTTCTGAAAGAGCTTCAACGATTTTTCCCAGAGTTGAGACCTGTTCCGAAATAATTTTTTTATCGCAAACGTACTCTATTCCTGATTTAATAAAAAAATGTTAGAGTCGTTTTCGAGATCCGTCAGATACATACATATCTGCAAACACACATATTTTAACAGAAATTGTTCGCTTAGTATAATTGACTTCAATGATTATGATTTCATTTGATGAGAGCTTATTTCACATAATAATAACATTGGGTATAAAAAGCAAAAATGTCTAACATAATTGAAATCGAAACTAATAACAGCTGGCATAAAAAGCAAAAATGGCAATCATAATTTTGAAATCGAAACATAGCTATCATCTTATCTTCATCTGATCTAATGTAAAAAAATAATAGTAAGATTCACATCAATGTGTCAGCATTATTTGAATGGGGAGCATTGATGCTATTAATGAGATATACTGACAGTCACCCATAACACAATTGACTAGAGGACAAACGGCAACATTTGATGTAAGAGCCCAGGTGCATGTAGGTGAAACCGATGCATCTGCAGTCAGGAAGAAACCAAGGAGGCCTATCAAAGAATCATCATCATTATCATCTTCAAATTCAGTGAAGAGGCGTATTGTGATAGTGGCTGCAAGTCAAGGTAGAGATATGCACAATCACCTAGGTCACTTGTCCGACTACTACGATATTTTTGTGTATACTTTGCCGGGAGCTAAATTTAAACAGGTTATTGCAAATGGGATACAATTTATAAAGGATTTGACAAAATTCGATTACGTGATTGTAATGGCGGGGTTCAATGACTTTGGAAATCATGAGCCATGTGATCTCAATATCCAACAAGGAATGGATAAGCTATTGACATCGGGAATAAATACCAACTTCATTGTTTGTGCAATACCTTTTAGGTATGATATGCCTCACCACAATGACAATATATATTTTGCTAACGAATCAATCTTCGCAAGAATACGGTCTTATTGTGGAGTATCAAGAGTGATATATGGAGAAGTCAATAATAACCTGCAAAGACACCATTTCACAAGGCATGGCCTGCATTACTCAAAGGGTGGAAAACGTTTTGTAGGAAGGTCTTTGTGCGATTTTGTGACAATTGATAGTGGCATTGTCTCTGAGAAAGTCAAATCAACGCGCTACGACTCACAAAAGAAGCAAACTGCCAGAAAACCAGTTCTTTCCATTCCGATGAAAACCAACGTCGATGTCAATGCAATAATCAGCATTGATGACTCATTGACGTCAACATCAACGCCATTGATTGGTCAGCCTCAGACGATTCTGCACGGAGGATCTACTCCAGACGTTTGCCATCATAGAGATGTCATTGCAGCTCATATCCCAGATGTTCCGGAATCCAGTGCTACTGTGTCCTTCCTTGACTCACTCGAAAACTCTATAAACCAATCAGGATTCGATTCAAGTTGTTCATCTGCTCGTGATCAAGTACTGAATGACGATGCAGAACTTTGTAACATCCCCTGCAGTCCCTCATTAATAACAGACTCTGTGGTAGATACTAACATTGTGCAAAGTTGTTTAAACTCAACAATCCAAGTTCAAATAGGTATAGATTAGACTCATTAAAACATACAATACCTTGCACAAGAATTGCTTATCTAAATGTTCAAGGATTGAGAGGTAAATTGAATGTTCTCAATGACTTAGTAATTAATGAAGATATTGATATCTTAGGTATAAGTGAACAATGGTTCCTCACTGATGAAATCGGATATAGTAAAATGGATGTTTGTATTGCAACAAGTAGTTACTGTAGATTATTACACAAAAATGGCGGAGTTGCAATATTTGTCAGAAAGAATCTTTACTCTCAAAGTCAAGAATTGAGTCTGAATTTTCTATGTATTGAACGTGAGTTTGAGGCCACCTGTACTATTATTAGAGCCAGGAAACTCATTATTGTATCATTGTACAGATCTCCTTGTGGAGATCCCAAAGTATTTTTAGCCAAATTGGAGGAATTGCTTCTATTTTTGTCTAGACAATGCTATAATGACCATACTATTGTTCTTGGTGGAGATCTTAATTCTGCTTTTGATGTCAATCATGAAACTTGTCATTCCAATAATTTGAAAAATCTATTGAGACAATTTAATCATCGTATTTTCAATACTCTGCCCACTAGAGACCAAGCATGTCTCGATAATATTTTTTCAAACGTTCAACCTGATATGATAAATTCAAGTGTCATAGGATTTTCTTACTCTGATCATGATTGTGTCACGATATGTGTGCCCTGTAGTTTTGTTGAGTCTAGTTCTAACGATTTTGTCACTATTACTTCAAGACCTGTTACTAAAGATAAATTACTACAATTTAATCGGTCTCTAAATTTAGTGAATTGGTGTGCTGTCATGGAAAAGTCAAATGCAAGTGATATATTCGAATCCTTCCTCAATACAGTTTTATATTATTTCAATCTAACTATCCCTAGAAAGACCTGTAGAAAAAAAGTTTCCCAAGATAATAATAGAAAGAATTTCAAATGTAAGGCTGACTGGTACACACCTGAACTTGGTAAGATTAAGATTCTACTCACTCTCTTACATGAAAACTTCAAAAAACAAAAAACCGAACATTCAAAAACACTTTATCTTGGATGCAGAGCACTGTACAGAAATTCATTGGATGAAGCCAAGAGGGATTCTGTCACATGAATCATTGAATCTTCTAATAACAAATGTAAGAAAGCATGGCAAATTATCAAAACTTTATCCTCCAACAAGAATGTTGTAAACTTATCTACTCCTGAACCAAACAAACTTAATAATTATTTCATTCGATCAGTAGATGATGTGCACGAGAAGATAGACAAGCCATCAATTACAGCCAGTGCATTGCTCAATGATAATGTCAATAAAGTGCAAAATAGCTTATTCTTTTTTCATGAGGTGAGTCAAGAGATGATTTTTAAAGTGGTTCATAATCTTAAAGTTTCGAAGAGTGAAGATTTCTATGGTTTATCAAGCTGTCTTCTCAAAAATATTGCTCATTCTGTAGTGCCATTACTGACCATTTGTATTAACAGGTGTATTACACAGGGTGTTTTCCCCGATGTATTAAAAGTCTCCAAAGTTGTTCCCGTTCATAAGAAAGGCTCAAAAGAGGAACCTTCCAGTTATAGACCCATCCAAATAGTGCCTGTCTTCTCCAAGGTTCTAGAAATTGTCATGTATATACAGGTGTATGAATACTTGGTAAATCTTGGGGTACTATCGGAGCATCAATTTGGTTTTGTGAAGGGAAGATCCACTAATGACGCCTTTGATGCACTTTTAAAATTTGTAATTGAGTCTTTTGAGAACAGGTGCTTTGCTCAGGCTGCCTTCTGTGACCTGAGCAAGGCATTTGACTGCGTGAATCATGATATTTTGCTTGAAAAATTAGCTTACTATGGAGTCAGTGGAAGTCTTAGTCTTTAGATCGTACCTTGGCGATCGCCAGCAAGTTGTTTGTGTAGGAAATAAGAGATCCGACCTTGCTAAAGTAAAGTACGGCGTCCCCCAAGGATCAATATTGGGACCACTCCTCTTTGTATTGATGATAAACGATCTTCCTCTCACAATCAACAGCAAGACTGTGTTGTATGCTGATGACACTACTTTTCTTAATTCTCATTCAGATGCACACACTTTACATAATATGACAGCTGATACCTTGGCGGAAGCTTCCAAGTGGTTCAGAGCTAATGGCTTTAAATTGAACGAGGATAAAACTCAGCTTATGACATTTGGTCTCAGGGATTACACACACAACAATAACAATAGTTTAAAGTTTTTAGGCTTAATGTTTGATCACAGGTCGACCTGGGAACCCCACATAAATTTCGTTTCTGCTAGGTTATCTAGGGTTATCTTTTTGTTAAGGCAGTTGAAGAATCTTGTACCGGAAAAATACCTCAGAAGCTCATATTTTGCTTTTTTTCAAAGCATAATTGCATACGGAATTTTAGTATATGGAAACAGCTGCCACATCAATAAGGTCTTGCTTTTGCAGAAAAAGGCTATCAGAATATTGACAGGTGCAGGGTATCTAGATCACTGTCGACCTCTTTTCAAAAAAACAAAAATATTGACTGTCATAAATCTCTATATATTTCAAGTAATCATGCACACTAGAAAGAATCTCCATAGCTTGAATAAACGATCCAATATTCATGCTTATGACACCAGGAAAAAAGACAACATTGGTATTCCAACGTTATGTTGTTTTGGCTGGCCTCTAAACATTGGAGATAAAGGATTTATCGTTTTCATTTTGAATTGTTCTACTCTGGAGATTGATTTTCATTTAGATAATATCTAATTATCTGATTATTTTAATGATATTATTTTTTTACTATATATATTTTTATTTATTATTTTACTATATTCAAGAGTTGGATCTTGAATAAGAATCTTCCAGCAGTATTTATTTCAAATCACTTGAAAATGGCATGAATGTCCGAAACATGTTGTGACAAAATGATTCAAAAAGGGTACTGAGATTTGTATTTCTATTTATATATAAACTTATTATATTACTCCAAATGTCATGATGACTTAAGTTTTATTTTACACTGTTGTTATGCTTGTGCTGCAAGAATTATTGTGCCCTGTTTAAAATGTTACAATCTTGTATAATTTTGACGAAATAAACTCAATTCAATTCAATAGCACTGCTTGTTCGTGGGTTCGGATCCCACCGGTGGTATGGATATTTGATCATCTCATCAATTATCCAGGCAGTCATTCCATCATGTGTTTTTAATGTCATTATTAATGTGTTTTGCATACATTTATATCTGAACACAGCTCAAGTATTCTAGGTATTTCATGAGGGAGATTTCAGGGTGCAGAAAAAGAGTTCAACAGGGGCGCATGATTGTAATGAACAGAACATAGAATGTTTGAGACAGGCATGAAGTGTTGAGAGCTGGAGGGCGGTCTATGACCAATCCGATCAAGATCTACAATTTATAAATTTCCATAGGAATCTGCTCTATCATTTCAAGGTACCTTGTCCGGTCAAAACAGTCAGCAAGAGATTAAATGATAATAGGCTAAGAAAACGTTTGAAAGGTCAGTGGATGACTAAGGAGATAGAAATAATGAGATCTCTTCTAGAGATAGCAAAAACGAGAGTGAGTGAAGGAATGGACATAGACATAAAACTACTTAAAAAAGTAAAGGAGCATTATAACAATAAGGTTGAAGAGGCAAAGAAAAAACATTTCAGTGAATATTTCCTCTGCCAACAGAACCAAGTCATAGGCTTGAGAATGTACAATAAGTTGCCATTGGATATCAAATGTTGTGAAAATATTGTTATTTTAAAAAAATTACTTTTTGAGTGGCTGGTTTTGAGACCTTTCTATTGTTTGACAGAGTTTTTCGATTCTACTTGATGTAATTCTACTTTGTGACTTTAAACTATTGCTTTGACTTTATTATTTCGTAATTGTATTACCATGACTTTGTCAATTACCTATATTGGTCTACGACAATAAAATCTATTTATTTTATTATTTATTATTATAGTTTCAAGTGAATATCAACGAACTGTTATGCATATTCTCCAATATTTTTATCGAAAGCTACCTTCTATTATTTTCTTTGGTAACACAACTAATGTTTGAGAATAATTAATTCATGAGAAAAGCGCCTTACTTTTATGGAAGATATTTTTACATTAGGAAAAGCAACAACAGCTATTTGGCCGTTTTAATAAATAACCCCTTTCTTTCGTCAAGTTAAATTCTGGCCGAATTTCCTCATTCTTTGCACACAGATTCCACAACGGACACTTCTGAAGTTTTAAAAATACCCTCCATTCATCATACTGAATAATTAAAATTTCATCGAAATTGTTCACACGATCTGTCAGTTATACAAACAAAATTAGTCTTGATAGAATATGATCAATTGATAGAACTCCCGTCATAAAAGTTTGTTTTAAGAAACATAAAAATCTGGTGTGGCGCACTCACACAATTTTCCTTGCCGTTATGAAAATTGATCACCTGACGCTAGTGTTCCCGCGCATTTCAAGTCTACTATTCAAAGATTTGAGCCAGCTGGTGACAGGGCAATAACGCTGAAGACACACGAGGTGTGCTATCTCTTCAAAGTGAATCATTTAATAAAATAAACAGTTGCCAACAGCTTGCAATTGGATAATCACATTTTCTCGATTTTCGAGCTTATTTTCAATTTTAGGTGAAAATGTTACTGAACATTAGTTGTAGAGATTCTCATGCTGAATCTTTTCCACTCGAAATTTTTTGTTTAAATTGTATCTGAAGCCTGATAATTGAGAATCTAAAATCAAACTTTGCATAGAACCTGACATAGGTTTCAGGAGTTCCTGAAATTTTTACAGATATGGGACTTGTGGCAGTTGATAGAGCTTATCGATGACTATTGCAGGTATAACTTTAATCGGAATCGTTGGAGCCTTTTTTGAGAAAATCGCAAAAACCCCTTTTTTTACAACATTTTCGTCATTTTAGCCGCCATCTTGAATCGCATTTGATCGGAATTGTTCATGTCGGATCCTTATATTGTAAGGGCCATACGTTCCAAATTTCAAGTCATTCCGTTAATTGGGAGATGAGATATCGTGTACACAGACGCACATACACTCATACACACACACACACACATACACACACACACACACACACACACACACAACACACACACACACACACACACACAACACACACACACACACACACACACACACACACACACACACACACACACACACACACACACACACAGACCAATACCCAAAAACCACTTTTTTGGACTCAGGGGACCTTGAAACGTATAGAAATTCAGAAATTGGGGTACCTTAATTTTTTTCGGAAAGCAATAGGCCTACTTTCCTTACCTATGGTAATAGGGCAAGGAAAGTTAAAATTATCTATACTCCCAGAAATAGAAAAAAATATTTATTATTATATTTATATTCTTATATTTATAAATCTGATTACCCTTTTTGAAATTATTCAACACATGTTTCAGCTATAAATAATGCCATTATCAAGTGATTGGAAAATAAATAATGATATAATATTCTCAGGAATAGCTCTGATTGAAGTAGCAGTGCCCAATCAATTTTTCCGCGATAAATGTATTTTAATCTTCAACTTGGTGCCAACCTAACAAATTTAACTCAACTTAATGCCAACCTGACAAAATCATTAATTTGGTCACCAGTTAACAACTGTTTCGAAGAGGTACTCTCTCTAGATTATAGTTCTACATTAACATATGGTGACATTTTAATTATAATTAAGAGATTGGAATAAGAAGAATATACATGCTAAAAGACGGACTTGAAACCCTTGAAAACCACCCTTAGAGTTGAAATATCGCCAAAAGATTTCTTAGTGAGCACCTAGGACTTATAAGGAAGCTATATTTCAAGTTTTGTTGCAATCCATCCAGTAGTTTTCCAGAAATCGTGATCAGTGAGATAAGAATTTTATAAGTATAGATTGTGTTATATGGAACACACATATATTCTTTATTTCCTACATTTCTTTGATTATTTTGAATTCTATTTTGAATCTTTTTCTTTTTGTTTGTAAATCGTCTATCAATAGTTTTGGAATTATATCCATTTGTTACTACCATATATTTTATTATTTACTTCTCTTCTCTATAATTATTTTTTGACATAGGAATATTTATTAGCCTGTATATCATTGAATTGAAAGTTTTTGTTTCCAAGGATGATTTGAATCTCTAGGAATTATACAATCTGTGTGTGTAGGTTGTTATCTTTCATACTAATCGTTAAATCAAGAAAATTTATTTCCTGTTCATGAATATGTTAGCAAGATATAAACAACCATATACAACCAAAATAAAGGAGAGCCCATTGCCAATCTTCCCTTTTGTTTGTAATTTTTGTCATTGAATTAATAATTTTAATCTACACATACTGTTGCCAATGCTATTAGATCTTCTATTTCATCATTATTTATATTATTATTATCTATAAAATTATGTTTCAGAGTTCGAATTGTTTCATCTGTTGGAATACTGGTGTACATGTTGGTTACATTAAATGATAGGAAAATAGCATTAGTTGGAATTTTATATGAATGATATGTATTTTTATGCTATGGTTTTCTCCCATTATTATCTTTTGACGTAGGATTTTATTCAAGTATTTGCAAACTTTATATGCAGGAGCATTACGATAATTTAGTACTGGCCTTATTGGTATTCCAACGTTATGTTGTTTTGGCTGGCCTCTAAACATTGGAGATAAAGGATTTATCGTTTTCATTTTGAATTGTTCTACTCTGGAGATTGATTTTCATTTAGATAATATCTAATTATCTGATTATTTTAATGATATTATTTTTTTACTATATATATTTTTATTTATTATTTTACTATATTCAAGAGTTGGATCTTGAATAAGAATCTTCCAGCAGTATTTATTTATTTCAAATCACTTGAAAATGGCATGAATGTCCGAAACATGTTGTGACAAAATGATTCAAAAAGGGTACTGAGATTTGTATTTCTATTTATATATAAACTTATTATATTACTCCAAATGTCATGATGACTTAAGTTTTATTTTACACTGTTGTTATGCTTGTGCTGCAAGAATTATTGTGCCCTGTTTAAAATGTTACAATCTTGTATAATTTTGACGAAATAAACTCAATTCAATTCAATAGCACTGCTTGTTCGTGGGTTCGGATCCCACCGGTGGTATGGATATTTGATCATCTCATCAATTATCCAGGCAGTCATTCCATTATGTGTTTTAATGTCATTATTAATGTGTTTTGCATACATTTATATCTGATCACACAGCTCAAGTATTCTAGGTATTTCATGAGGGAGATTTCAGGGTGCAGAAAAAGAGTTCAACAGGGGCGCATGATTGTAATGAACAGAACATAGAATGTTTGAGACAGGCATGAAGTGTTGAGAGCTGGAGGGCGGTCTATGACCAATCCGATCAAGATCTACAATTTATAAATTTCCATAGGAATCTGCTCTATCATTTCAAGGTACCTTGTCCGGTCAAAACAGTCAGCAAGAGATTAAATGATAATAGGCTAAGAAAACGTTTGAAAGGTCAGTGGATGACTAAGGAGATAGAAATAATGAGATCTCTTCTAGAGATAGCAAAAACGAGAGTGAGTGAAGGAATGGACATAGACATAAAACTACTTAAAAAAGTAAAGGAGCATTATAACAATAAGGTTGAAGAGGCAAAGAAAAAACATTTCAGTGAATATTTCCTCTGCCAACAGAACCAAGTCATAGGCTTGAGAATGTGAATAGACTTAGAGGGAGTAACAAAAAAAGATCAATGCCCACCGAAATTGAATATAATAACAAACTGATTACAGGTAGCAAGTCCATAGCTGAAAGTTTTAATCACTTTTTTGTATCCATAGCTCCAGCAAATGAAAACTCTGCAGCACAAGAATCATTGAAAAAGAAAAGTCATAAAGAATGTTCCAAATTTTTTTTTCTTTTTCCCACAAATGTCAATGAGGTTGTGGGAGTTATAAAAAACCTAAAAGCTAAAAAGTCTGTGGGCCCAGATGAAATCCCGGTGTCAGTAATTAAGGCATGTTGTCATGAAATAGCAGAACCATTGGTATTCATTATCAACTCAATGTTTAAGACAGGTATATTTCCAGACTTATTGAGAATAGCCAAAGTGATTCCTATTCTAAAAAAAGGTAATGTTATGGATATTAATAATTATTGACCTATTTCAGTTTTAAATACATTGTGAAAGGTTTTTGAGAGGCTCATTCATGATAGAATTATGAGTTATCTGTTAAAATTCGATTTTCTTTTCAATTGTCAATATGGTTTTATGAAGGGAAAGTCAACAATCACTGCAGCGGTAAATTTTTTTGAGTAAATTGTGAAAGGGATTGATGCTGGTGATTATGTAACTGTGCTCCTATTGGACCTGTCAAGAGCCTTTAATAGTGTCAATATCGATATTCTTTTATGCAAGTTATCAAAGCTCGGAATTAGAGGCATGGCGAATAGATTGATAGCATCATACATGAGCAACAGGTTCCAGTACACATGTATATCTACTCCTAATGGGTTAGTAAACTCAGCCAAGTTACCATTGACACGAGGCGTACCACAAGGCTCCATTTTAGGCCCATTAGTCTTCATATTATATATAAATGATATTCAATTCAATGTTCCTGTCACTGATAAAATTACTCTCTATGCCGATGATTGTACCTTGCTATTTAAGAGATCAGATCTCATAGACTTGGAGATTGAGGCAAATAACATGGCAAATGAGGTTGTGCAGTTTTTTAATGATTCAGACCTCACTATAAATTCAAACAAAAGTCACGTCATCAGCTTTGATTATAAGTATCGTCCTTTTCACCCCACCATAACACTTGGTGAAACGAACATTGAAAGTTGTACTGTTGTGAACATGTTAGGTTTGTCGATGGATTCCAAGCTTAATTGGGGGGATCATGTAAACAAGATATCATTGAAATTGAGTAGGTCACTTTTTGCATTTAGAAATACTGTTAAACGGGTGCCTAAAACAACAGCAAAAAGTGTCTACTATGCACTGATTGAATCCCACATTACTTATGGCATTGAATTATGGGGGAGTACCTCGAAGCAAAACATTCAAAGAATTTTTGTTCTGCAAAAGTCCGCAATAAGATACCTGGAAGGGCTCAAATTTCCACAGACATGTTGGGAGTCTTTTAGTAGCCTAAGTATTTTAACTGTTCCATCATTGTAAATTTTCAAATCAAAATTACATGTGAAGGATAGGTTGAATTCATTCCAAGTTAACTCAGATATGGCTATATACATGGCTATAACACTAGAGGAAGGAATAACATTTCAGTTGAGGGACATTTGAGTCTGTTAGACGGCTGAGTCTATTTGAGAAAACACCTACTTATAGGGGACAAAAGTTTTTTGTGAAACTTGCGGCTGATTTGAGGAGTATTGTTGAAGAAAAACAATTCAAAACAAAACTATATTCTTTTCTCAGTGAGAAGTCTTTCTATGAGGTTGACGAATTCTTGTTAGAGTAAAAAAATTATTATCTAAATTTAATGAATTGTTAAATGTTATTAGAGTTTTATTTTAAGATTGATATTTTATGTTATTATGTTATTTATCTGTGACGTTTTTCAACTGTATTACATTGTTTTTGTTATACTTTTGTTGAGAATAAAATATTATTATTATTATTTATTACACAAGAACTGACATAAGGATTATGTGGTCATCATCCAAAATAAAGCAAAACATATATTGAAACACTTTCATATAAAAAAATAATTAAATATGTAAAACATAGAAAACAATTTTATTCATGAGATTAATAAGACATTGTTAGGCAGATAACTAGAGAGGCCCGAAAATACATACAACTTTGATAGCATAATAACAGAGATAGCATAAGGTAGCAAGATAGCATCTATGCTATTTTTTCTCTATGATAATATTAAAAAAATTACTTTGATATATAAAATATCAAATAGGATGGCCAAGAGACTGAATATATTATTCATTAATTATCCTTCAGTTGTACATTGCATTAAAATGTTATGTTTTGAGTGACTAACCTCCCTGGTTTCCGGATAAGCAGCATCATCGCTTCCGGACCACGCCTGGTCTGAGTTCTCTGCATCCTCCTGAAAACAATTAACAAAATGATCCCAATACTGTCACATAAAGGATATCTTATAGTTTTTGTTTAATAAATCACAATCAGAAAAATGGAACATAAATAAAATAATTGTAATGATTTCGGTTTAGCAAAATTAGAGAAAAAATTGGCTATAATTCAATTATATTTTTACATGTCGTCTACAATAATAAATGAAAACATGAGTAATAGATATTATGTATCAGGTAACATATGAATAGTTCGGTTCTGATATTGTTATATGGATTTTTATTTTTATATGAATACTAGCAGGTAACCCGTGCTTCGCAAGGGTCTATTTTAAAACTCAACAAACAGAAAACTTGACTTAATGAAATCTAGAAGAATTGAAAATATGCCTATAAGAATCCTCGGTTGATTAAGAATTTATATGCAACATTTCAAGTAAATCAGTCCAGTACATCAGACGTGATGATGTGTCAAACATAATTTTCCTATCCTTTACACGTGTATATGTGTATAAGCCAGTTCTTTCCTTCATTACAGTATAGAAGATGATAGATAGATGGATTTATCAGTATCTTTGAATTAGAATAACTTTTGGAAGGTTTGAGATATCGATGTCCAGTTTTCACCATACTTTCTCTTGAAATCCTGAGTAGTTACAATCTGGGACTTTGAATGCACTTTTTTGCTCGAAATCCCCTCCCCCTCTCCCCCCTCGTCCATCCCAACACCCCTTCCCCTCCCCCACGGGGTGGGGGGTGTTCTAAAAATAGATTTCCCCTTCCCCTTGCCCAGTGGAGATGAGGGGGATGAAAAGAGAGAAAGATATATCTCTCTTTCACTCTTTCTAAAAATAGATTTCCCCTTCCCCTTGCCCAGTGGAGATGAGGGGGATGAAAAGAGAGAAAGATATATCTCTCTCACTCTTTCTAAAAATAGATTTCTCCTTCCCCTTGCCCAGTATAGATGAGGGGGATGAAAAGAGAGAAAGATATATCTCTCTCTCTCAAATAGATTTTCCCTTCCCCTTGCCCAGTATAGATGAGGGGGATGAAGAAAGTGAGGGAAAAAATAATTTCCCTTTGAGGGGAAAAATTCCCTCTCTCTACATCTATACTGTCAGATTAAAGTGAATCCTTATCTCTACAATAATCTAAGTTCTATAATATCCATATTATGCTTGGTTTCCAACTGACAGTCAAGAGTTCAATCAAACTGTTTATCAATATTATGCATGTGTAAAAAATTGAGCTCTTTTGCTGTACAAACATCCCAGTCGTTATTGTTAAAGTGTTTTCTCTGACAATATGTAAGTATAATTGGAATGAGCTAGCATATCTAAAAATACTTACATATTCTCAGACCTATTTCACTCGGGGGAAATAATACTCAACGTCTATAGTTACCATGAAACTGTCTTAAGGATATAAGATTCCCGCTCACATTCAATTCCCATGAACGAGAATTAAAACTTCTGATGTTAACCTCATTCAAAACCACCGAATACTATTTTGGCAACTTAATAGTGTGTTCAAAGTCACCTTCACTATCAATATCAATAATTTTAAGGTGAATTTCGCCATTATCGGTGAATGTTACATTTGTTACTACGAACCAATCATAAGGATAAAATTCAAAACCCCAATCGGCTAGTGGATTTGCTTCTACACAGAACTCATTGAAACTTCTCCAATCGAAATAGTTAGACATCATGTGTGAACTTGTCGGCTCGAGTGTTTAGACTGAAGTGTCGCTTGCGCGCGCACGCACGTGCTACACTCCCCTTGTTGAATGTTTCTCCAGACAAATGACACGTGCGCTATGCTGCTCCCTGTGAGGTCGATGTTTTCCCCTTCCCAAATTCTATAGATAAGAGCGAGTTCATAATAACTCCTGCATCGAAAAAACCATTACATTCAATCATAGACACATGAAAAAATGTATAGACTGATTTATCATCTTGAAGCGACATGTGTTAGCAAGAAAACCGTTAAAGTTCACTATGCTCCAAATTTCTCTCTCTCTCTCATACACCAAGTGTTATCCTTTCACAAGATTTTATGTTTTCGGAGACAATACAACCCCTTTGTACTGTGCTAAACCCATTTTGGTTGTGATAATTTCAGCTACCTGAATTTCTGAAAGGTTATGTTGCTTAGCTTCTATCCAATTCATATTAAAGCTCACGCGTGCATTTCCAGACACGATATCGTAAGCTACCCTGTGGATGAATAAATTAAGATAATCTATGAATGCAGCCGAACATTGCAGTCTCATAACAGAGCCCTCTTCCGAATTTTTAATTGCCTCAGCTATTTCATCACAAACGCTTTTCACAGCGAATTCCATCTCGTTTTTCTTAATAAAATCTCCTATATCATTTTTAGTTGCATACTTTTCTGCAATTTGATTGATCAGAATAGCAATAGCATATTTTGTAATGAATTGTTCAATACCATCCATAATATTAGCTTTTATTGCACTTGCCATTTCAGATAATCGTTTTTCAAACTCTTCCTTTGTTAATGAAGAACTAGTCAATTTCTGCAAAGTAGATTCTAAATATTGCTTATCAATTGGCAATGGGTGTGTTTCATTTACTTTAGTAAAAATTTCTGTACTAAGCTGTTTTAATTCAGTATTGAGGTAGTTTCTGTCCAGCACCTCCAAATTCTTAATTTTATCTGATATGGCTTTTAATTT
Organism: Nilaparvata lugens; assembly: GCF_014356525.2. Taxonomy (NCBI): domain Eukaryota; kingdom Metazoa; phylum Arthropoda; class Insecta; order Hemiptera; family Delphacidae; genus Nilaparvata; species Nilaparvata lugens. Next base: position 79,663,655 of record NC_052518.1, on the reverse strand, counting down.
CTCATCTAAATAACCTTTATCAACTTTATCGTTGTTAATACTGTCCAACTGGGATGAAAAGCTGTCTGTTACAGTTTTCACTTCTCCTAGAGCAGATTCTGAAGTTAGAGTTCTCTCTGCAATAGCTTTATCAATATTGGCGCTAAAATTTTGTAATGAACTGAGAATATGTTCTCTTTCAATTATGCTCACACCAATATTCTTAGTATTTTCTGAAACGAGTTTGGTTATTTGCGAATCTAAATAAAATTTCACAGCTTCGCTGATTCCTTGTTGATTCATCGATTCGATTATTTTCTGTGTTATCGAGTCAATATCGCACGTAAGATTACCACCACCACCACCAGCACTAGGTGTATCAATCCGACCGAATCGATGCAGAGTCATCGTAACACTAAACAATTAGTTTTGCTTCTTTTAGCTCTTCAATTATAGAGGTGATCTCAACATCATGCCCAGTGTTGCCAGAAGCTTTTGAGGAATAGAGTAAATTTAATCTTTCCACTAATTCGTCAAAATTATCAAAGTATTGATAAATTCTATCATGAGAATTATTTTTTGCAAATTTCAATAAACCCCACCCCTTCTTTTTACTAATTTTTTTACTGGGAAATAACTTCTGAATCATTTGCGATTTAATTCCCTGATTTCGTTAAACATAGCCTCTTCAATATAAATGTATGGCTGTAAGTGTTTTTTATACTTATCCAGATCTCTCTGATTATAAAGATTCGAATTCGGTCTTAAACTGAATAATAACTCAAGTAGACCATGTGTTAAACAAAGTCTTTCATTATAAATATCTATATAACCGTTATCAAATATTACTTGGTGATTTCCAATATAATACACATCATCTTTAGAATTGTATGAAATTCCATAACTAATTGAATTATTCAATTTTTCCGCATGAAACGTTTTTAGATATTGACCCAACAGTTCATCGTTTTTACTAGAACCAAGTAAACTGTTTTCAAATTTAGTTGAGCTTAAAAGATTGCCTGTTGAACTCCCATAGCTTTTATCATAACTCAAGTCCTCATCATCAATCTCCATGCTCTCTTCTTCCTCTTTTACTTCTTCCTTTTTTGGTTTTACACCATGATTAGAGTGAAAACTAGATTTGTTTTTTCCCAGTTCAATTATGGGCTATATCAATGGTGAGAGCGTTTTCCTATTGTATTCCTCCGATCGTTTTTCAAAATTAACTAAGCTTTTATGCTTGTCGCTGATTACTTTTCTCAATTTCTTAATCTTATCAATTAAACCAACGTTCTTTCTATTCAGTTTTCTGCCGCGTGTTTTAGACAACATGACTGCACAAAGAATTAATCTCTACTGAACGGTAAGAAACGTATCGAGCGAATCTCAGTACTTGCCGCTATTCATTCCACACTCAGTCATGATAGTTAAAAAATTATGAGGTTTACGATTCCAAACTTTATGACAAAGTTTAGTGAAATCTTTATAAGAAATATCTTCTCCAACATGATCTCTGTGAATTAATTTAAGACTCAATAAATCTATCTTGAAGATTATAATCATATTTGCATTGTCCCTAGTGAAATGTTTCTGTGTAGCTCTATAACTCTGAATTAAATATGCCATGTCAATATTACGATGTCGTCCCATAGAAAAATATTCTCTTATTTGAGGTACATGATTAAGTTGTAAGTCGTCAAATATAACTAAAGAATATTCTGATATTTTGTTTGGATGAGGTATAGATTCAGAATTGTTGTTTATATGAAATTCAATATCCTTCATTTTTGAAAAGACTTTTCTCAAAAACAAGTACTTATCTTGATACTCGCTTTTAGTATGCAAGTATATAGTTTCAAATCTCAACCCATTCTTTGAAAAAAAAAAAATTAAATAGCAAATTGGTCTTGCCACAGCCTGAAGAGCCTATTATAAGGATCCTTGCATTATGGGGTAACAACTTACCATTTTTACACCATGTTGGCATTTCTTTCTGTCTTATAACATTGTCGAAATTAACTATCGGGATATTACTCTTGTTAGACACGTGTACAGCATGTGATCTGATAAGGAACTAATCATTTTTCATAAGTTATCAAGGAGGAGGCTGTGCGCCAGACACCACATGGGTGTCTGAGTGTGTATAGCTTATGACATCGGAATGCAGTCGACAGGTGCTCGCTGTCGCTCTCCCCTTTCACAGCAATGCACTGATAGAAGTTTCTCACTTCAATATATCGTTCCCTCTCTCTCCCGCACCCTCTTTACGAGAATGCATCTGTTGCTCGCCCTTATCTAAGCCTTAGCAAATTACGAAAATGAAACTTCAGATTGAAATGAAACTAAGAAGCATTTTTGATAAAGACGTATTATATTTACAACAAATCTTTGTTATATTTACACTGAATGGAATGTTTTACAATGTGATATTACACTGAATGGAATGTATTACAATGAGATATTACAATAGATTATTTTTCATCTAATAGTTGACTTCTACTAATATAACTAGGTGTTGAAAATCCAATCCACTTAACAAGCAATCCTTTTTTGTTGTGCTTTAATATTTTTTCAATCAGATATACCTGTCTCTCCGATTCGTTTAATTCTGTTTTTTTAATTTCTTCTCTGTAAAACCTACCACTAATTATTTCTCCGTTTAGATCTCGCAAGCTGAACGTTACAGGTTGAGAAGGGAATATAGAATGAATCACAAGATACTCTGCGCTCCAATTTATGTTATAAGATTTATCGAAAAAAACCCTTTTCTTTGAGATTCGTACAACATCTCCTAGCTTAAATTTTGGTTTTGGATTTTTCAATTTATATCGTCTATTGAATGCAGAGTTCAAAGACATCAAAACATGATTACGATCTTTTTTCCTCACATCTTTAGGTTTCATTCTAATTGAAGTGTGCATTGTTGCATTATAATCGCGAACCAAACTGTCTAGTTGCAATATCCAGTTTTTGGTTCCATGTTCAGTTAAATATCTATAAATTTTTGCTTTAATTGTTCTATTAAACCTTTCAACTATGGAAGCTTTCTTATCGCTAAAAACATGGTAATGTTTAATACTGTATCTATCTAATAGCGCTTTAACTTTTGAATTAAAGAATTCTGTTCCCTGATCTGATTGAAACAACTTATCTCCCATATTTTTAGAAATAATTGGCTTGAGTGCATCAAATACAGATTGACTTGACTTGTATATTAATGGTACACAATATGCAAATTTTGAAAAACAATTAATAACAGCTAAGATATACCTATAACCTTTATTAAAATGTGATAAACTGCTCATCTCAATGAGACCGGCTTGAAGCAAGTCTTTTTCACTTTTCAACTCATATTTGCGAGTGGGATAGTTAACGTGTGGTACACTATGAAGTTCTAACGCTATCTTAGATCTAATAATATTCATATTTACAACACGAAATCAAAATTAGTGGTGATGCACGATCGTCTCAGGACATACTGAGCAATCAGTTCAGAGAATTGTTGGCACTCTATAATGTCCAAAAGGTAAAGTGTCCACACCATTCTCAGCAATATATCTCTTATCGTCATAAGGACTCAAACAGATTTTTGCACATTCAATCTGATACATGGTGTGATTATAGGACCTCATCATATTAAATTTTTCAATGTGTTCACAACGTTCAATCAGCGATTTCTTATATAAATTAAAATTAAGTTTTCTACATTTCACTCCGTCTGTACACCCTTTGCTTCACATTTATTTACAGGTTCTTCATTCTCGTTACATACTAAATACCAGTAAAGTTTTGATCGAAGCCCTACCAATTTATTGACGGGTTTTGAGGCTGTCTCATCCTTGAACTTTCCTACAACTTTATTTCTCTCCATGGAAAAGCATGGGTGGTAAGGAGGGTAATTACTAGTATTGGAAAGGTTCAAATTTTCTTTAATCAACTGATACACGTCTTCCACTTTTACGTTTAAAAGAAAACTATCGGTATTGGTTATACAGAGTTCTACGTGATCCCACGGTATAATTTTTTGTAATTTACAATAGAAATAATCGTACATATGGAATTTACTCAACTCCAGTACGGAAAACCCAGAATAGACAGGCTTGTTCATTTTTAGTTCCAACTTGTGAGAGAAAACTGCGATCACGTTCAGACTAATTATTTGCCAGCGTTTGCATAACGGATTTGAAATGTACTTATCTAACCGTTTTTCATCCGTGATAATTTTAACATTGATATGCTTGCGAACAGATTGAATAGTCTTACCAAAGATAAGATTGCAACAGGCCTTAAAGAAGGATATTTCAAATTTATTTTTCACGTTCTGCCTATTACAGATATTGAAGTCGATGTAGCTTTTCAGCCAGGGAGATTGGGAAAAGCTAATGATGCAATGTACTTTTGATAATTGCAATCCGAGCTGAAGGTAGAGCTTTAAATTGAGGTAGTGAACAATGTACTTTTCACGGTCAAAAAGTGTGTTCATGAGCTTTTTGGTTCCAGTTAGACCGTTCTCATTTGTTTGATAGTTTGACAGCAATTCGTGCGGGGGTGTTTGTTGGAGAGGCACGAGTGGGAAGCTGGCATGCTTATCATGTAACTCTTTCAGATACTTGAGATCACATTCTATTATATATCCAGTTTCTGAATTGCTGTCCAAATTCGCGAAATCAAGCTTGGAAATTTCTTCCTCTGAGAGGAATTTGAAATTTCCAACAGGTAAGTTTCGGCTCATAGCTTCTGAGTATAAACTGTTTGCATCGATATAAAGGAGATAATTACTTGGTTTTGAAGGGTCGTATGTCTCAGGTAGATGTTTGTTATTCGCCTCACAATAATGTTTACCAATAAATGACACCCCTCCCCTCATCCCTGCCTCAAACATGAGATGCATGTCAGGATGAGTAATCAACTCTAGTTCGACTTTAGTGTGTTTCAACATACAATTCCAGGTAAAGTGCGCGAGGGAAACAAAATGAGTGGCATCAAGGCCATATGAGCTAAAAAGCGTAGACCTCATGGATTCAAAAACTTCCGTTAATAGCATCACATCCAAACATAAATAGAAATCGTGATATTCACCGAGCGATTTCAGCTTGAATGTCGAGAACATTCTTTGCCCATGCTCATATTCTTCGCGAGACAGAGGTGTATCAGTTAAATCATTATAAAAACATTCGATGGGAGGAAGCGATGTTTCCGCGAATTTTTCGGGACAACTCATGTATGAGTAATGATATATTCCTTTTTTCAACAAGAGTTGTCTGTGTTCGTGCCGCAGGTGATGAAACACAGAAAATAAACATTCAAACTTCTTTTCCATGTCTGTACTTTCCACCAAATTACGCACCAATACTTCCAAGGATTCGCTCATAAACTTGTAGGAATCTAAAAATTCAATTTTGCCTACTGAAAGTGACAAAAATCTCTCTGACGTATTTGTGATGCAGGAAATTTCTTTTTTGCATTTACCAAGCGCTTTCAGAATGAAATGTGAATCAAACCCGGAGAAATTGTGAAAATAACACGAAATGTACTCCGGAGTACGAGCCGATAAATTACATGAAATGTGTGCCGCACATAGGTAATTTCCGGTTTCATGCCCATGGTGATGACATTTAATATTGCTGTCTAAAAATGGTTCAGCGCAAAGCCCGCAGTTTACCAGATTTTGAAATTCGCGCTCTTGACTTTCAGATAAATGTTGCATCGGAATTTCACGTTTCATATCCTCATACAAAATGTCGCCGAGATCTGTAATTTCCTGAAGAAATTTCTCCATGATTTTTTCATCTAAACTACTCGATCTATGGAGTACAGGTCCGTAAGCGATTTCCCCGTTCACATCGATAACAACAAAACAATACCCGCATGGAATATGTCGTGCTGTTTTCTTTGTATAGCTATGACTGATTTCATCCGAATTGGATTCATCATCATCATTATTATTGATATTAACAACGTAAGTTTCTAAATCCGCTTAAATGGTGTACTTTTTCTTCAATGTAGCGCCTAGTTTCTTGAATTTAATTGTCTCTCCGCGTTTAGGATATGAAACACGCTGTGATTCAAACTTGGAACAAAGCTGTTCATGTTTCATCAAATTTGCTTTTGCATTACAATTTTTAGATTTGGTCAATGTAAATCTATGAAAACAGGAATTGCAAATGTGTACTTGACCGTGGTGTTTTGAAAGGTGGGAGAAAAGACGCGATAACCCGTTTTTCCCGTTCGCGGTATTAATTAAACAGAAATGAGTTTTTCCTGCATCGGCTTTCAGCATTAGAACATTAATTTGGTGCTTACGAGTGTGGAAAATGCTTGCGCGGTAGGATAAAAAAATTTTGTTGTCATACCCGATGACATGGATTGCAATATCCGGATTCAGCATTTCAAATTTCTTAATATCGCGTGTCATCACCAGAAAATTTACACCTCGTGTATTGAGTGTGTGAGCAAACTTGCTCAAATACTTTACAGTCAAGCGCGAGTTCGTTGGTTTCTGATGGAAATACGTGAGGACTGACCATAAAAAGCAATTTTCGTCAGACAGATTTTTGACATTTATAATACAATTTTTGTTTTCAAGAAACTGTGTTGTTTGAATGAAACTGGATATGAATATTGGATTAAATTTAATCACGTTCACATCCAGTGACTCAATTTTCTTCAAAACCCAACCTCTGCCATGTCGAACAAAGTTGTCAAAAGATGACAGGATTTTTCTTATGGCCAACATGAAATGATCGTTAAAATCTTCATAATTCTCAAGCATGTTTAGCGCTATGTTGGAGTAACTATGAAGATTTATTAGAGATGAGACAGTCTCGCTAACCTCATCATTCATCACCACTAATTTATACAACAAAGCATTCAACACGATGAACAATTTCACATTGGTGTCATGGCGCGCTGCGTGCTCCCTAATTATCTCGAAAATGCGCCATTTTGATCTCTTGAGCACGTTTTCGATACTGATTTCCTCAGGATCGTTGATGGTTATGCGATGACGAACCGCTGCAGAATTGATGCCATGTACTCTTCTTTCCCTCAGCATGATGGTGATGTTAGATTCTGAAAAATGAAAGAATAACGATCAGGATGACATAGAATTAGAGTGATAGAGTACAACTGTATGTTTTTAAATCAGTTGTGAATTGGCATTGGTAGAAGAAGGCTGTGTGAAAATGATATCTCAAGATCACATAATGTTGCATGAAAGATTAAGATTATTATCTTTTGATAAAAGATAGACGAAATCTTCTCCACATTTGTCCGCGGAAAACATGGCGAAAGAGGGATTTATATTCGCATGTGCGCCAGACATTGTGCGCTGTGTATTTTGTTCAATTTGTTTGGGAAAATGGGAAGAAAGTGACATACCAGCAATAGAACATGCAAGGTACAGTCTGAACTGTGCATTGAGAAGGAAAGATAATATAACAATTGAAGAGGAGAATTTCGATAATAATATTCTACGCCAATATGAAGAAAGATATTTAACTTTTAATCGTGTAGAAGATTCATCCATTCAAGGAGAGTATTTTGAAAAGCATCATCTACATTGTGACTATTGTAAATCATTATCTGATAAAGCAGAGTATTTTGTGAGAAATGGTTATTTCTTACATAAAAATCACTATCTGCAATGTGTCTATTGCAAATATATTATAGAAAATCCATTTGAAAAAGTAATACATTTACCGTTTTGTTTATATGAAGAGTGTGAGAAAGAAGTGCGAGGAGAGGATTATCCGGATATACCACATCGTAAAGATGAGCTAAAATCGCATGCATGCAGTATACTGTAGAAGGTTTTTTGTCCTCCGAGGACAAAAATTGTCCTCCGAGGACAAAAATTGTCCTCCGAGGACAAAAATTGTCCTCCGAGGACAAAAATTGTCCTCCGAGGACAAAAATCCTCCCCTCCGAGGACAAAAACTGTCCTCCAATGACAAAAATCCCCAAAAATTTGTGTATAGATAAGTTAATTAAAATTGGAGATGAAATTATGAATAGTTGTGGTGAAATGTGTAAATAAACTTTTTCTGTGTTCAAATGATTTTTCATTCCAATATCCCACTCACTTTTTAGTTTAGTACCCGGTCAGAGCTAGACCTGTCAACAGCAACGCGTGTGGTGTGATCTTTTTTATACAAGTGAGACACGAGTGCCTTCAAGCAACTGTTGTAGGTACAACACGTGCATGTTGTTAATTTATAGAACAGAGACACATGCCAAACATCTGGGAAGCCATTAACATGCAGTGTTATGGTTTTTCAAAATTCAAAAAATTAACTCGTCTCTTGATGGGAATTTCATTTAACGAATTTGATTCAATTGCGAAGAATATTAAATTTTCAACAGGATGTCAAGATGCTGATTTACCATTCACAAAAACAGAAAATGTACACTTTCCAATTTTATCTGAGATATTCGAATTGCTCGATATACTAGACAGCAGTCATCTACATTATGATTGTACAAATGATTCGCCATTATCTGTTGTTAAAAATTCCGATGAACTTTGGAAATGCTTGTACGATATTGCAGATAAAAAATGTAAAAGAACTTAGATCATTGACCTCTCTCTGGATTCACTTTAATCTGACAGTATAGCATTAGATGTGAGAGAGAGAAAGAGAGGGAATTTCTCAATTCACTTTAATATGACAGTATAGCATTAGATGTAGAGTGATAGGGAATTTCTCAATTCACTTTAATATGACAGTATAGCAATAGATTATTAAGCAATAGATGTAGAGAGAGTCATTGACCTCTCTCTGGATTCACTTTAATATGACAGTATAGCATTAGATGTAGAGTGATAGGGAATTTTTCAATTCACTTTAATCTGTCAGTATAGCATTAGATGTAGAGTGATAGGGAATTTCTCAATTCACTTCAATCTGTCAGTATAGCAATAGATGTAGAGAGAAGGATTCACTTTAATCTGTCAGTATAGATGTAGAGAGAGGGAATTTTTCCCCTCAAAGGGAAATTATTTTTTTCCCTCACTTTCTTCATCCCCCTCATCAATACTGGGCAAGGGGAAGGGAAAATCTATTTGAGAGAGAGATATATCTTTCTCTCTTTTCATCCCTCTCATCTCCACTGGGCAAGGGGAAGGGGAAATCTATTTCTAGAAAGAGTGAGAGAGAGATATATCTTTCTCTCTTTTCATCCCCCTCATCACCACTGGGCAAGGGGAAGGGGAAATCTATTTTTAGAACACCCCCCACCCTGTGGGGGAGGGGAAGGGGTGGTAGGATGGACGAGGGGTGAGAGTGGGGAGGGGATTTCGAGCAAAAAAGGGCATTCAAAGTCCCAGATTGTAACTACTATCTATATAGTGCTATATACTACTCTATAATAGTGCCAGCCTACACTTAGTTTTGTTCATTCGCTTATCATGGATCCGAGAAAGTGGTTGGCTGCTGACAACGAGTTGGAAGTGAGGTTAAAAAACTGTATTGATTGGTATGATGAGTGTGAAAGGGCAATTAGGAAATCAACTCGTGAAAATTATAGTTTGGCGAAACAATTAAAAGACATTTTTCTGAGCATGGTTAATTTAAATGACATAAGAGACTATCTATGTTATAATCATCCTCATAATTTGTGTATAGATAAGTTAATTAAAATTGAAGATGAAATTATGAATAGTTGTGGTGAAATGTGTAAATAAACTTTTTCTGTGTTCAAATGATTTATCATTCCAATATCCCACTCACTTTTTAGTTTAGTACCCGGTCAGAGCTAGACCTGTCAACAGCAACGTGTGTGGTGTGATCTTTTTTATACAAGTGAGACACGAGTGCCTTCAAGCAACTGTTGTAGGTACAACACGTGCACGTTGTTAATTTATAGAACAGAGACACATGCCAAACATCTGGGAAGCCATTAACATGCAGTGTTATGGTTTTTCAAAATTCAAAAAATTAACTTGTCTCTTGATGGGAATTTCATTAACGAAATTGATTCAATTGCGAAGAATATTAAATTTTCAACAGGATGTCAAGATGCTGATTTACCGTTAACAAAAACAGAAAATGTACACTTTCCAATTTTATCTGAGATATTCGAATTGCTTGATATACTAGACAGCAGTCATCTACATTATGATTGTACAAATGATTCACCATCATTTGACAGTATAGCATTAGATGTAGAGTGATGGGGAATTTCTTAATTCACTTTAATCTGTCAGTATAGCATTAGATGTAGAGTGATAGGGAATTTCTCAATTCACTTCAATCTGTCAGTATAGCGATAGATGTAGAGAGAAGGATTCACTTTAATCTGTCAGTATAGATGTAGAGAGAGGGAATTTTTCCCCTCAAAGGGAAATTATTTTTTCCCTCACTTTCTTCATCCCCCTCATCTATACTGGGCAAGGGGAAGGGAAAATCTATTTGAGAGAGAGATATATATTTCTCTCTTTTCATCCCCCTCATCTATACTGGGCAAGGGGAAGGGGAAATCTATTTTTAGAAAGAGTGAGAGAGAGATATATCTTTCTCTCTTTTCATCCCCCTCATCTCCACTGGGCAAGGGGAAGGGGAAATCTATTTTTAGAAAGAGTGAGAGAGAGATATATCTTTCTCTCTTTTCATCCCCCTCATCGCCACTGGGCAAGGGGAAGGGGAAATCTATTTTTAGAACACCCCCCACCCTGTGGTGGGGGGAGGGGGGAGGGGATTTCGAGCAAAAAAGTGCATTCAAAGTCCCAGATTGTAACTACTATCCTGTATCGAAATCATGTATCATATGTCCACCTTCCAATTTAAAAAAATAAAGTTGGATTCAAAATTCGGTTCAAAAATGGTGGACGAAATTTGGGTGTGACGGGAAACCTGTTTTTATTATTCGAATAGGATTCCCAATCATACCTATCTTCTAATTTTCCTTTTTGATAAAATGTTCAGCTGCTTCCATACAACGACTGGAAGCATGTCAGATTGAAAACTTGCCAAACTGAAAACTTGATGTGATCAAATCTTGAAGAATTGAAAATAGGCCGATAACCATCCTCGGTTAATAAGGAACTATATGCAAAATGTCAAGTTAATCAGTCAGTCCAGTTGTTAAGACGTGATTATGTGTCAAACATAATTTTCCTATTCCTTACGTGTATAAGCCAGTTCTTTCCTTTATTATAGTATAGATTATTATGTTGCTTTGATCTGTGATCAGTACAAATGTCTTGTATCATCTAAAGGTGCGACTACACAAGCTGAACCGAACCTCGAACCGCGCAGCAGACCGTGCACTCCGCCGAACATCGCGCCTTTCAGCGAACATGAGCATATGTTTTAAAGTTAAAAATCAGCTGTTACATTCGCCGTACCGTACTCCGAACCGTTCACCGTGCCGAACCAACCATAAACTGACTGAAATAAATACTTCAATTTCCATGTATTTAATTGATAGAATTATATAAATCAACAGTGTAGGTCATATCTAAATTCACAAAGAGTTCGATTGCTGTTGGCAAGAAACATGTTATTCAACGCAGAAATCACTGTTATTTTGAAAGATAGGATAAGTTGAATAGTTTCCCTTTCAGGGGGAGTTTTGACAACCCACAAAACTCATTTTTCACTTGAAGAAATATCGAAATGTGCATAGGACCTTATTTTTTTGTTCAGCTTGCCAAAATATCCCTCATTTCAACATTAAAATTTTCGACTGACTGTACAGTCAATAATTCTATCAGGGCTCGAATAATTTTGGGACTGTAAATTAAATATACCCCCCCGCAGGGGGGGCAGAATTTCTTCTGTCCTGGGGCTTGGCGACCCCCCGGTTTCCCGAGCAAGTGGTTGATGTAGACTGGTTGGCACTAACATCGTTGCGTCCCAGGTAATTAGTGTGTTCAGGTAGGCAAATGAGCACATGAAGCATCAACCGCGCCAACAAGACCCTGGTCCTCCAGGTTGGGGGTTGGGCGATGGGTCAACACCCCATCCCTATAAAAAGACTCTGGTTACGGAACCGCACAATAATTTGCCTCGGATTGGACTGGATTATACAGATTTAAGAAAACGGCTTGCACTGAAACGAATTAGGAAAATGGATTTGAGATTATGTACCTGGAATGTGAGGACACTATACGGAAGTGGAGCATTGCAGCAGCTGGTGGAGGTACTTGAGAAGTATAGGGCTGGTATTACAGCAATCCAAGAGATCAGGTGGCTTGGCAATGGAATGTTTCATAAAGGGAACTGCGATGTCTACTATAGCTGCCATGAGACACAACACGTATTTGGGACTGGTTTTGTAGTTAACGGAAAATATAGAGAATTCGTTATTGGTTTCACCCCAATCAATCATAGAATATGTGTTATCCGTATAAAGGGGAAATTTTTCAACACTAGCATTATAAATGTGCATGCACCAACAGAAGAGAGGGCGGTTGAGGAAGGAGAGGACTTTTATGAAGAGCTGGAAAAAGTCTATGATAATTGTCCAGGCCATTATGTGAAGATTATAGTTGGTGATTTCAATGCTAAGGTTGGTAAAGAAGAATGCTTTAGGCAATATGTTGGCAAGCATAGTCTGCATTCTGAGTCAAGTGATAATGGAGTGAGACTGGTCAATTTTGCAGCAGCAAGGAGCTTGGTGGTAAGGAGCACAATGTTCCAGCGAAAAGATATCCATAAAGCTACATGGCATTCACCTGATGGAGTCACAAACAATCAGATCGACCACCTGCTGATAGATTCGCGCCATTACTCTAATCTCATGAGTATCAGGAGCTATAGAGGCGCCAATGTTGACTCTGACCATTATCTGGTGGGGGCGGTGATAAGAGCAAGAATAGCCAACTCAAGGAAATCGCAACCTGGTAATTTAAAAAGGTATGAATTGAGGGCGCTCCAAAATCCCCAAATAGTGGAAGAATTCCGGGAGATTTTAACAAACAAGTTGTTGGAGGAGGCTGAGCATGACGAGCAAGCAGTGTCGAAGAAATGGAAGAAATGCTCAAAAGCTATAGCAGAAACATCTCAGAGAGTACTAGGGGATCAAAGGAAGGGAAAGAATAGGAGTTGGTTTGATGAGGAGTGTCGAGAGGCTACAAGGAAGAAGAATACCAGGTGCTACAACAACGGACCAGCACGAGGCACGCAGTAGAAAGATACAGAGAATTGAGGAAGGAGGAAAAAAAAATGCACAGAAGGAAGAAAAGAAGCGCCGAAGCACAAAAACTTGAAGAGATGGAAAAATTTCAGGAGCAAAATGAGATGAGGAAGTTCTACAGCTTTGTAAGTAATCAGCGTAGAGGATTCGCCCCTAGAGTAATGATATGCAAAGGGCAGGATGGAGCAATTATTGCAGAAAGATCGCAGGCACTGGATAGATGGAGAGAGTATTTTATAGAAATACTTGATAAGAATTCTGAGTTGAATACAGAAGTGACATTGGAAGTGATGCATGAGGATGAGATGGAGGAAGACCCACCCACGCTGGAGGAAGTGGAGAACTCAATAAAGAAATTGAGGAATAATAAAGCTCCAGGCCTAGATGGGCTAGCTGCAGAATTGTTAAAGCTTGGTGGTAACACTCTCAAAGAAGAGATGCATAGATTAGTATGCAAGATATGGAGCAGTGAGGAAATGCCAGATGAGTGGACCGAAGGTGTGATCGTTCCAATACACAAGAAAGGAGATAGACTGAATTGTGAGAGCTACAGGGGTATTAAACTAGTGAATATAGGTTATAAAATTTTTTCAAATCTCCTATATGGAAAATTGAGAGTGTATACAGATAGAGAGGTAGGAGGGTATCAAGCTGGATTTCGAGAAGGGTGCTCCACTATAGACCAAATATATGTGCTCCGGCAAATCCTGGAAAAGACACTTGAATTCGATATTAAAACCCATCACCTTTTTATAGACTTTAAGGCAGCTTACGATAGTATCATTAGGAGTAAATTGTATGAGGCTATGGTGGAGATGAATATGCCAAGGAAGCTTGTGAGACTGGTGCAGATGACAATGAAGAAGGTGGTATGTTATGTAAGGATTGGAAGTAGCTTATCGGAGCCCTTTGAAGTGGAAAATGGTGTAAGGCAGGGGAATGCCCTTTCATGTTTGCTTTTCAACCTTGCTCTAGAAAAAGTAATCAGGGACTCGCAAATTAATACTAGAGGATCACTGTACAATAGACTGACTCAGATATTAGCGTATGCAGATGATGTGGACATCGCATGTAGATCGCCAGCAGCTATGAAGGACGCCTACACGCGGTTGGAGGAAGCTGCAAAAAGAATCGGTCTGGTAGTAAATGAGAATAAATCCAAAGTTATGGTGGCCTCCAACTCTGGAGAAGGGCGAGAGCATGGCCAAAGCATAGAGATCCAGCGGAAAAACTTCGAAATCGTAGAAGAGTTTGTATACCTGGGATCCTCTATAAACTCCAGAAACGATTCAAGTAAAGAAGTAAGGCGAAGGGTTATGCTAGCCAATAGATGCTATTACGCGCTATCAACTCTGATGAAAAAATGTACTCTCAGTAGAAAGACCAAGCTGCTGCTATACAGAACAATCATCATGCCTGTCTTACTGTATGGTAGTGAAACATGGGCAACTACGGTGGCGGATGAAAGAATGCTGGGCGTCTTTGAAAGAAAGATCCTGAGAAGAGTGTTTGGAGGCATACAGGAAGCAGGAGTCTGGCGTAGGAGGCATAATGACGAACTTTATAGGCTGTACCAGTATGCAGATATAGCCACTGTGATGCGAGTTCGCAGGCTGAGGTGGGCAGGACACCTGGTACGAGCTGACGATGCCTACCCCCCAAAGATGGCAATGGAAGGGAAAATATATGGCCGGCGAAGGAAAGGGCGACCCAGAACAAGATGGATAGACGTAGTGGATAAGGATGCAGCAGTAATTGGGGTGCGACGATGGAAAAGTGCAGCGGTGGACAGAGATGCTTGGAGGCGGAAATTGAGGGAGGCTGTGACCCGCGCTGGGTTGTAATGCCAAATAAGAAGAAGAAGAAATTAAATAAAAATGGAAGAGAATAATTTATTTATGTAAGAATATCAGCACCTTTATTCAAAGCCATATTAACTTCATGCGTATTCATATTGCTGATACAGCATTGATAAAACTGTATACGTTTATTTAGCACTTTGTCTCAAAAAACTGTTCTAGCTGAAAAATTAATAATCCATGCCACATGTGCGCCTATACATTGCATCAGAAAAACGAAGTTTCAAAACTATGTTTTTTCTAAACAGATGTTTTTGAGATTATTTCTTTGATGCAGCAGTTTCACATTTACCATATTATTATACAGAGTTTGTGAAAATGAAAATATAATTATCAAAACAATACTATTATAATCTTAATATTATTAATAATAATAATAATAACAATATTATTATTAAAAATATTTATCAATACAATTATCAAAACAATATTTGGCTTATTGAGGTTAAGTTGAATCAGGTAGAAAGCAATAATAGAACAGCTGTTATTATTTTTTTTTTAAATTTTATCATATGATTTGTATGTGAAATCGCCGTATGAAATCGTATGTCCCATAATTTGAACATTAATTATGAAAAATCTAGAAGGAAAATTGAAATTTTGACTTCGAGGTACACGAGATTGATATTTTTAGAATCTATGTGCAAAATTTGGAGATCTAAATCATTTCCGTTTTTCCGGTATGCAATCCACAAGTTGACATGTTTTGATGTGAACAAACGAACACACGAACAAACACAACCCTACTCCCTCTTATTATATAGATTAATTTTCACTTTCTTCATAAGAAAGAAAAATATTGCATGAATTTTATAATTTCTGAGGCTTCTTCAGCCCGAAAAAGTTTTTTTCTATTTTGCACTTTTACCTAGTTAACGAAAGTATTGCTTTCCAAAAAATAACAGTTTTGACGCCCCCTAAAAACAAAAAAAGTGGTTTTTTTAAAGTCTGTGTGTATTTTTCATGAAAAGATTTACCTAATCCTTTGTTTTCCTTCAATCCGCCATTTTTTCCATAAATTAACAAGTGATGAATGTAATTACTTGTGGGTTAGTATCGACAAGTAGGAGTGGGCTGCAAATCAGAAGGTCATTTTTTTAAATATCAGGTTTTCAATAATCGCATATGAAAAAGTTATAACAATAGCTGATGTAATCGATGTAAGATGATTTTTTTTATTCTAAAGGAAAAATGTACAACTCCTAAATACTGAAAGAATTGAGCCCTAAGCAAAGAGAATTTTTTTCATTGACGTTTCTCTGACGTCCTAAGTCGTCATAGCTAGTAGATTGAGGCCTCCATCCATACTGAACCACCGAAATCTGCCAGTTCAAACGTTGAATCTCTCTTGTTTATTATGAGACTAGAAGGTAACCCGTGCTCCGCAAGGGTCTGTTCAAAGCACTAATAGATTGAATTTAGTTCTATAGCTCCATGCTGATATTGAAAGTATAACCAACTGTAATAATTTACAATAGAGAAACGATTTGATTGGGCTTTTATGCTGCATTACGTAAACTTTGTATCACAAATAGAATAAATTTGTTTAACATTATAATTAATTGATTAACTAAAATGGAAGTATTTCGTATCCGGTACATGCATATACGCCTATTACTTCCTTTATATACAGAGTGAGTCATATGTATGGAGAACCTTCAATAAATTGGACACTGTTGTAGATATAATACTGTAACTTTCAGGATAAGTTATTGGTCAAATTTTGACGTACAACTGAATTTCAACCCCTAATAAGGGGGTGACTTGGGGGTTGTAGCTCAAATATTTTAAATGTAAACACCCATTGTGTAGTACGGTACATAATTTTTAAGACCATTCTAAAACAAGAAAGATGGCATCGATAAAAATGTTCTATGATACTTGTATCCAAAATGGCGGCTGATTGAGGTTTTAGTTTTTAAAGAAATGATTGATAAAGTTTAATCAGCCGCCATTTTGGATAAAAGTATCATAGAACATTTTTATTAATGTCATCTTTCTTGTTTTAGAAAGATATTTGAAATGAAACATCCATCACACATTCAAAATATTTGAGTTACAACCCCTCATTTCCTTAAAAACTAAAACTTCAATCAGCCGCCATTTTGGATACAAAAATCATAGAACGTTTTTATCGATGCCATCTTTCTTGTTTTAAAAAGGCCTTAGAAATTATGTTTACACATTGGTAGTTTACATTTAAAATATTCGAGTTACAACTCCTATAAAAATAGGGGTCAAAATCACCCCCTTATGAGGGGTAGAAATTCAGTTGTACGTCAAAAGGTAGAGTATTTGACTAATAACTTATCCTGAGAGTTACAGTATTATATCTACAACAGTCTCCAACTTATTGAAGGGTTCCCATACATATGACTCACTCTGTATAATATAAATATGGGAGAAGAAGATATAGATAGAAGAAAAGAATAGAATATAAATAAGTATAAGAAGATTGAAAAAATTGTTTTATATTATACTAGCAGGGCACCCGTGCTTTGCTACAGGAATTAAAAGATGAATTATTTTTGGGAGATATTTATAATCCAAATTCAATCAAAATTAAAGCATGACGAATCGAGAACTTGATGAACAGGAAACTTGACGTAATGAAAACTTAACTAACTGGAAATAGGCCTATAACCATTCTCGGTAAATTAAGAATCTGTATGCAAAATTTCAAGTTAATCAGTTCAGTAGTTCAGACGTGATGATGATTCGTGTATGTGCTATCATGTTCATGTATATAAGCCGATTCTTTTCTTCATGATAATCGATTATACAATACAGTATAGATGTAGAAGAAGAAATTCGAGAAGATAGAAGATAAAACCGTTGAATACACTATTAATTTCATTTATGACCATTCTCAAGCAAAGTACAACTAACTAAATGAGAATTGGCCTATAACCATTCACGGTAAATTAAGAATCTGCATGCAAAATTTCAAGTTAATCAGTTCAATAGTACAGACGAGATGCGTCATTCGTATATTTTCTATCCCGTACATGTATAAGCCAATTCTTTTCTTTATCATATTATAGATTACATATATCCTGGTATCATCCTCTTCAGTGAGAGAAGATATCCATTTTTCATAGAGGACATGTCGAAGAAGAAATAAGCAACATCCAATTGAAATCAAATTGGAACGTTTTTATTGGCAGACTATCAGAAAATCGAGTTATTGAAAAGACTTGACTATCTCACTTGAAGATCACATTATTCATTGTGCCCTAAACACTTCAAAGGATTATGTTGATCATTTGACAAAAACAAAATACTCCAGTAGAAAATTTCAACTCTCTTTTTATACACACAACTGCTGATATAATGAGTTTCACTCAAGTGCATGGAAGCATAGAAAACGTTGGCCAACAATCAAATCTAATGGGTACATGTAAACTTCCAACACAGCTCACACAATGGCATTGATAATTAGGCTTTTGTAATTATTGCAATCCGGGAAGAAGAAAGCGTACCTACTCATATTACAACTACAAGCCTATTTCGCCTCAATTTCTCCATTCTTGCATTTGGTCATTAATAGGCGTCCAGTCAATATGGACATGGAAAAGGGGACGTACTTTCAATTTATATTGTAGTTCTGAGTTTTTAATTTATTGTTTGGATACATAAGAGCAGTCCAGAACCAATTTTTCATGCAAAATTTCCTTGTGATACAAAGTGGCCCAAAAACCTCGTAATTTTGTTTAATTTTCCAGTTTTCACTAATTCTGCCAAATCCTGTAATCGGACAGGAAAATTCGCTCTCGCTTTTTTTAGATTATGAAATTCTGAATAGAATGTGATCATTCCGGAATTTCTATCTTCAATGAGTACTGAGAGAGCTTCAATTTTTCAAAAATGAGTAAAATTTCAAGAAAAAGATCAATTTCGATGAATTTCAGTTTAGCAGCAATACCTTCCGATTGTTACCATTTAAATGTATAATTCAAAATCCCCCTTGGTCGTAATTTTGTGCTCTACAATCTGAAACCAGGTAGAGTGCTCTATCTCATATAGATTTCCAGGTACACCTGATAACAATGCTCCTTGTATTTAAAAAAAACGCAATTTTTAGCTTTTAGCTTTCGCACGATGATATAAGTTCATAAGATCATGTTCTAAGAGAATCATCCAGTAAATGCACTTCATTTCAGTATTTCCTAGTGGAGAGGCGCACAAAAGGACACCTCAAGGATCAACACTTCAAACACTCATAAGTTTTGACACAATGATCGGAGCTCATCGTACTACAGCTCATTCTTTTCGGATCGTGAAGGCGGATCACAAGTCAAATTCGTTCAAAAAATGTAAAATTCATCCTTGAGTGACTTTAACCAATATTTCAATACACAAAAAATGACCAATTATCACATTCAAAGCTGATATACTTCAGGAAATTTTGCATGAAAAATTGGTTCTGGACTTCTCTTATGTATCCAAACAATATATTAACAAATCAGACCTACAATATAAATTGCAAGCACCAATGTATAATGTGACTGGACTATACCTACCTGATCATCAATATTTTGATTTGATAAAATAAAAAACTCATAACATCATCTTAAATTCGTTTTTGAAGCGAATAATAAAAAAATAGTTCCTTAAAAATACTAGAATAGTTTTCTATTGATTTTGTTCTGATGGAATGGTTCTATTTTGTCTTGTTGAAAATTGCTAAGGAAATGTTCATCAAGTCTATGAATATCGCCAGGGGAGTAAGTAGGCACTCAATCTTGGATATTATTACAAAATCCTGAATAGAGTTCCTCAGTCCCTCTTACAAACTTCAACGATGAATACCATTGAGCTCTCACAATAAAAGCATTATGACTACAGCTGCTCATGTCATCAGCTATGTCTCAACATTATTGAAGATTTTCTCTCAAACATCTTCAAAACAGGTTGTGTGTTGTAATAGATACTTGGTCGACTGTTCGATTACCACATTTATTTCAATAAGTGTTGGATTCATAATTCGTGTTTGTATATGCTTTTCAAAAAAGAGGGAATATTTTTTAGAAAATCCAGTTCAGATATCTGTGTCTAATAAAAAAGTATTTTGTTTGACAAGGCCCTTAAATTTGAAAAGATTTGTGAATGGAACATGGGATTTCAATTTTTTCGAAAGTTAATACTCCTCACAAAATTCCACATGAATTCTTAGTATCAACTTTGAACTAGTGGTAGAATAATCGGCAGTTTCCCAACTAGAACTATTATTTTATTAAAGCTGTAAAAAACTATGAAAATTCAAGAATTTAATAACAGCAACGTTATAACTGAAGAAACAATATTTATTCATTTTAGAATGTGTCTATAGTTTCCATGCTTAGGCCTATTGAAACAGAACTTATTTAAAAATACATGTAAAAGATTCATTCATATTAATTAAAAAATCCCTAAATGAGAATTTATTGGTTTTGCAAGGTATTCACGACGCTCAAGATGTGTTATCCTGGCTGCATTTTGATTTAACGTGTAAAGGTGCTTCATCCAAGTATCACATTGCAGGTAGAAGGACAACACATCTCAACCGATAAAGTTCACTACAATTACAGAAGAAGAGCTGAAGTGATAATGAATATTCATATCAAATTGAATAACTCAGTTTGAAAAAGCCGATTCAAGTATCTTTCATAAGTAGTAATAATTTAATGAGTTTCACAGTGGTATTTTTCACTAGTTACTAGCTCAATATCACTCATATTGTCATGGTTCTCAAGATCTCAGCCCTTCTTCTAATTAGTCACGAACATACCTAGAGCTCATGTAGGAATCATCCCCAGAAACAAGTGTACCGTTTAAACGGAACTACAAGAAATTCCAATTGGCTCGAAATGCTTTTATCTCAATTTTTAATTCTCTCGGCAAACAGCTTCATAAGTCATCATGTATTGTTTGAACCAAGTTTAAGATCCAACTGGTGAATTACAAACCAACACCACTATAGTGAGATCTCATCCAAAAAACAGACTTATAAAGTACTATGGAGTGGAGCAAGTGATCGAAATGGTGAGAATGAGTAACGAACCTAGATCACTGTAGTAAGAAATTACTCAATTAATGCAATAACCATATATTAAGGAGTGTGGGCTGGGAGATGAAACCATTCTAGGTGGGCAGGCAGGTCTACCGTTAAGTGAAAGTAGATAGGACGTTGCGTCACTGCGTCAGAGCCAAAGGAAGATGCACACTGGTCGTGGCTGCTTGCTGATAATGCACTGTTCTCACGCTCGCTCACTCACTAACTAGTGCTATCTCTTTTGCACACCAATGCCAAATCAACTGCTCGTTCTCCACGCCAAAGCTGGTTCTCTTTCTCTCAATTTTTGCTCGTGGGAATCGGGATCTTGTGAGCGGTCTATCGGCTTCTATTCGTGCTGATGATGCGAGTGACCAGTGCCGCAGTGCTAGAGCCAGACTGCCAGTGCAGCCTGCAGGAGCAAAACCCTCTCTAGGGTCTTTCAAGACAAACAACAATTAGGTGGATATTATTATATGCTAATGAGAAACAACTAGAAACTTACACCTCACTGAGGGAATAAAATAGAAATCAAGTGGGATTTACATTTTCCATAACTCACTTATGGAATGAATTCAAAATGGGTAAAAATTCAAAGTTGGAGTTTCACGTTTTCGAAAATGAAAATCATTATGATCAGATCAAGTCTCATGTGCGAGGAGATCCGCGAGTAAGTTGCCCAAATGAGATGTTAGAATCCTACATAGCCAATATAGAATGATATAGTGGTTCTTTCTATGTAGTAGCGGTATTGTGGTAGATTGTAGATATACATGTTAGAAAAAAATATAAATTTCCAAATTCCACTGTTACAGACGGTGACCGGAACTTTGGGACCACATCTTTGGCAACTATCTAGGGAAAAGAGTGCTTCTGCCACTAAGTCTGGGGTCTCTAACTGCGAGGTAGACAAACCAAAATAGACCAAGCTCTAATAAAAAAATTATTTTAGTCAGAAGAACACAAAAAAATGCTTCTAAGATCTTATTAAGAGCAGAGGAGATAACCCTGATCCCAGAACTGGTTAGTTCAAATCGATAAATACCACATAACATTTTGTTATGGCTATTTGAAATTCAGAAATCGATATATTCACGTTCTCACAAGATCACCCTGATCACAGAACTGCAGACGCTGTTCGAGATAATTAACGTTTTTACCAGAAGAGAACTAAATTTGAAAATTTGAGAGGTAGAAACCACAGTTCTGGGAAAAGAAGATTCCCCTGATTGCAGAACTGAAGAATTCTAATTGATACATTCTATCCATTTTTACTTTCCTTGCCCTATTACCATAGGTAAGGAAAGTATTGCTTTCCAAAAAAAAAATTAAGGTACCCAAATTTCAAGTTTTCTATACGTTTCAAGGTCCCCTGAGTCCAAAAACATGATTTTTGGGTGTTGGTCTGTGTGTGTGTATGTGTGTGTGTGTGTGTGTGTGTGTGTATGTGTGTATGTCTGTGAACACGATAACTCCATTCCTAATCAACCGATTGACTTGAAATGTTAAACTTAAGGTCCTTATACCATGAGGATCTGACAATAAGATATTCAATAAAATTGAATTCAAAATGGCGGAAAAAATGGCGAATAATTACTAAAAAACCATGTTTTTCACGGTTTTCTCGAAAACGGCTCTAACGATTTTCTTCAAATTTATACCATGGATAGCTATTTATAAGCCCTATCAACTGACATAAGTCTCATTTCAGGAAAAATTTCAGGAGCTCCGTAATATTCTTGAGAAAAATGGCGGATGATGACTAAAAAACCATGTTTTTCACGGTTTTCTCGAAAACGGCTCCAACGATTTTCTTCAAATTTATACCATGGATAGCTATTCATAAGCCTTATCAACTGGCATGAGTCTCATTTCTGGAAAAATTCCAGGAGCTCCGTAATATTCTTGAGAAAAATGGCGGATAATGACTAAAAAGCCATGTTTTTCACGGTTTTCTCGAAAACGGCTCTAACGATTTTATACCATGGATAGCTATTTATAAGCCCTATCAACTGACATGAGTCTCATCTCTGAGAAAATTGCAGGAGCTCCGTAATATTCTTGAGAAAAATGGCGGATAATTACTAAACAAAACATGTTTTTCACGATTTTCTCAAAAATAACTTGACCGATTTTTTTTCAAATTCATACCCTGTATAGTTATTTATCAGCTCTATCAACTGGCATGAGTCTCCTTTCTGGGAAACTAATGGGGGGTCCACCCCATCCTTGGGAAATGGACTTAGTAACCTCCTTCTCGTGCATGAGGTAGGTAGGTAGCGCAGTTCATAAAAAGAACACATAGTCGAGATATTTCATCTGTAGAACAGCTGTTTTGACGACTTTAAAAAAATGACGACTAAAAAAGTCATCGAATATCACAATTTACACAAAGGAAAGAGTACTCTGAAAACAATTATATATACACATATACAAAAGTCTGATCGTAGTTTCAAATATGAGCAAGGAAAGTTGTGTGAGTGTACCACACCAGATTTTTTTACTTTCCTTGCCCTACTACCATAGGTAAGGAAAGTATTGCTTTCAAAAAAAAATTAAGGTACCCTAATTTCAAGTTTTCTATACGTTTCAAGGTCCCCTGAGTTCAAAAACATGATTTTTGGGTGTTGGTGTGTGTGTGTATGTGTGTGTGTGTGTGGTGTGTGTGTGTGTGTGTGTGTTGTGTGTGTGTGTGTTGTGTGTGTGTGTGTGTATATGTGTGTATGAATGTCTGTGAACACGATAACTCCATTCCTAATCAACCGATTGACTTGAAATTTTAAACTTAAGGTCCTTATACCATGAGGATCTGACAATAAGAAATTCAATAAAATTGAATTCAAAATGGCGGAAAAAATGGCGAATAATTACTAAAAAACCATGTTTTTCACGGTTTTCTCGAAAACGGCTCTAACGATTTTCTTCAAATTTATACCATGGATAGCTATTTATAAGCCCTATCAACTGACATAAGTCTCATTTCAGGAAAAATTTCAGGAGCTCCGTAATATTCTTGAGAAAAATGGCGGATGATGACTAAAAAACCATGTTTTTCACGGTTTTCTCGAAAACGGCTCCAACGATTTTCTTCAAATTTATACCATGGATAGCTATTCATAAGCCTTATCAACTGGCATGAGTCTCATTTCTGGAAAAATTCCAGGAGCTCCGTAATATTCTTGAGAAAAATGGCGGATAATGACTAAAAAGCCATGTTTTTCACGGTTTTCTCGAAAACGGCTCTAACGATTTTATACCATGGATAGCTATTTATAAGCCCTATCAACTGACATGAGTCTCATCTCTGAGAAAATTGCAGGAGCTCCGTAATATTCTTGAGAAAAATGGCGGATAATTACTAAACAAAACATGTTTTTCACGATTTTCTCAAAAATAACTTGACCGATTTTTTTTCAAATTCATACCCTGTATAGTTATTTATCAGCTCTATCAACTGGCATGAGTCTCCTTTCTGGGAAACTAATGGGGGGTCCACCCCATCCTTGGGAAATGGACTTAGTAACCTCCTTCTCGTGCATGAGGTAGGTAGGTAGCGCAGTTCATAAAAAGAACACATAGTCGAGATATTTCATCTGTAGAACAGCTGTTTTGACGACTTTAAAAAAATGACGACTAAAAAAGTCATCGAATATCACAATTTACACAAAGGAAAGAGTACTCTGAAAACAATTATATATACACATATACAAAAGTCTGATCGTAGTTTCAAATATGAGCAAGGAAAGTTGTGTGAGTGTACCACACCAGATTTTTTTACTTTCCTTGCCCTACTACCATAGGTAAGGAAAGTATTGCTTTCAAAAAAAAATTAAGGTACCCTAATTTCAAGTTTTCTATACGTTTCAAGGTCCCCTGAGTTCAAAAACATGATTTTTGGGTGTTGGTGTGTGTGTGTATGTGTGTGTGTGTGTGTGTGTGTGTGTGTGTGTGTGTGTGTGTGTGTGTGTGTTTGTGTGTGTGTGTGTATATGTGTGTATGAATGTCTGTGAACACGATAACTCCATTCCTAATCAACCGATTGACTTGAAATTTTAAACTTAAGGTCCTTATACCATGAGGATCTGACAATAAGAAATTCAATAAATTGAATTCAAAATGGCGGAGAAAATGGCGGATAATTACTAAAAAACCATGTTTTTCACGGTTTTCTCGAAAACGGCTCTAACGATTTTCTTCAAATTTATACCATGGATAGCTATTTATAAGCCCTATCAACTGACATGAGTCTCATTTCTGGGAAAATTGCAGGAGCTCCGTAATATTCTTGTGAAAAATGGCGGATAATCACTAAAAAACCATGTTATTCACGGTTTTCTCGAAAACGGCTCTAACGATTTTCTTCAAATTCATACCATGGATAGCTATTTATAAGCCCTATCAACTGACATGAGTCTCATTTCTGAGAAAATTGCAGGAGCTCCGTAATATACTTGAGAAAAATGGCGGATAATTACTAAAAAAAACATGTTTTTCACGATTTTCTCAAAATAACTTGACCGATTTTTTTCAAATTCATATTCTGTATAGTTATTTATCAGCTCTATTAACTGGCATGAGTCTCCTTTCTGGGAAACTAATGGGGGTCCACCCCATCCTTGACAAATGGACTTTGTAACCTCCTTCTCGTGCATGAGGTAGGTAGGTAGAGCAGTTCATAAAAAGAACACATAGTCGAGATATTTCATCTGTAGAACAGCTGTTTTGACAACTTTAAAAAAATGACGACTAAAAAAAATCATCGAATTTCACAATTTACACAAAGGAAAAAGTACTCTGAAAACAATTATATATACACATATACAAAAGTCTGATCGTAGTTTCAAATATGATCAAGGAAAGTTGTGTGAGTGTACCACACCAGATTTTTTAAATTTTGGAATAGATAGTTTATATAACTACTTAGTTACTTCCTAATCACAATTGTATTATTATTATCTCGAATTAATAAAGGTGCTTTGAAAAGAAAGGAAGTTGTTAACATGATTGTGTATTCTTGTTCAGCTGTTTGGCCCTGAAAGTTGTATTCGCGTTTGAATGAGCCAAACGTGACCTGCTATTTGGGAACGCTCTTATTTTCTTCTCCTGGGTTCCAAAAACAAAGGGAGACGTTTTCAGAAATACGACGTTATTTCAAAGGTGAGAAGACCCTTGCAAAAACAAAAACACTTCATGGAAAGAACGTCAGAATGTCGTGCTTTTTCAAAAAGAGGACTGGTTATCTGGCCAGTCAGCAACCTGGAAGATGTCGTTGTATACAACAATAAGAGTATCTATAACAATAGTTGACGCTCACACTTTCCTAGAGTTACTTTCTTCGAGTTACAAAAGAGGCATTTGTTTTCCTAGCTAGCTTGCAAACTTTTTTTTTTTAAACTTTCTCATGGATTGGATGGCCTCGATTTGTAAGAAGAGGCAACATCAGTGATATGAATACATTGAATACTGGAATGGTCTCTTAATGGACCACGAAAATGTGGCGGATATATAAGGACACACAGCTACAGAGTGTGTATGGAATTTTTTGAGACTTTAATATATTATGTATGGTCCTTCCAAACTATTAGACAACCCAACCCATTTAACCCAACTCGTCATGGTATAGAAGTTTCAAGACTTTCCACTTTGTAAATTTCACCATTTCTTACTTCGAACAAAAGGATTTGGGTGTTGATGGACCAATGAATTTGCTATAAAGTCTAGTAGTCGTGGTCCTTCAATTCTTGATTTTATTAATAGTTATCTTATTATTTTGATAATTCGAACCATTATATGGAGGATGTTTATTGCTAAATTTTGTACTGTGAGACAGGGACGGATTTGAGGGAGGAGCGCCGGGGCTCAAGCCCCCCCAAATAATGTTTTCATAATGTTTTTGGCAGCATCCAAACTCCAATACAGAAGAGCTAAACGTCTTTCGAGAGAATCATAATCGAAACATCTAAAATAATGTTGGATATCAAATTGGAACGTAGGCTTTATCTGCGTTCAACAGTCAACAAAATATGGAAAAGTTTGCTCATAAACACCCAAGAAGACTTCAGCGTAGGGCTGGAATGGTTACATGACGAATGCGCACAGTGAAAAATCCGTACAACTGAAATTTTGTGACATATGCGCACAACGTTTCCATTCTGGCAATTTGCAATATCAGAACAACACGTCGAGCAATTTTTACAACTTTTCCATTATTACAAGTTCCCGTCATTCCTTCTGTATAAAAGATCTTTTAGTTATGTTTGGCGCGGAATATATGGTAATGGAACAAAACGAGGTATAGAAAGAATGTCGTCCAATGTGCGATGTGCAATGAGCGAAGATGGGACTGAGCGACGCATAGTTTAGAATAACAAGATGAATGGGAGGGCGTATGCTTCATTAATCATCTCATCTGAGGACACGCTCTACAATCAGTTACATCAGAAACATTAAATGACTATTCTTTCAATATTCCATGATTAATTTTATTTCAGCTTATCTATGATGGAGATAATCGAACTTTAAGAGAGAAATACACTAACTTCAATGCTTTATGAGATCTGTTGTGTGAATGAAACTTGAAAGTCACTTCGCTTTTATATAATATATAACGACAGAACATTGGCATTAACTTGAAATTTGTGATATCTAGTACATTGCTTTAGATGTGACATTGATCATAAATCTTTTGATATCTATGAAATACTTATTTATTTGCAATAGTGTTACTAATTAACTTGAAAAATGCAGATGATTGATAGAACTTGTTGAAATGGTAAATTTAACTTTATTTTATATAAATTATATGAACGGTGTTTCAGAAGTAGTGTCGAACATTCTATGGTATTGTTCCTGGATGATAGGAGACTACTAATGTCGTATTTGAAGTGTCCAAAACTCAGCGGTTATCCTTATAGCTGCCATTTTGTTTTTTTTTCACTTAGGAGTTTTTATCTCAAGAACGAAATGTTGTATTAATCTGAAATTTGGCATGAATATTTATGCTATAAAGACTCAACTTAAAAAAATGAAATAAAAAAATTTCGATGTAAATTTTCAAAATGGCGGCCATTTTAAATTTTCACTAGAACCGTTCACTTTACAAAAAATTTACAAGAGACAAAAAAGTTAGCAAATTTTATCAAGATTTCAAGGATACCTTATTTATTAAGATTGGTCAAAGAATAACAGAGGAATTAATTCTTTTCGTACTGCATGCATGACCATGAACAAACAAGATCATTTGAAAATCAGCTGGATGGCCATATGAAGCCATATCGAGTTTCAAAGCTTTATCTTAAATACAATTGGAATTGTAAATTCAATATTGATGTTTAAATGGTGAAAAGTGTGCAGTACGAAAAGAATTAATTTCTGTGTTATTTTTCGACCAGTCTTAATAAATAAGGTATCCTTGGTAAAATTCAGGATAAGGTATCCTTGAAATCTTGATAAAATTTGCTAACTTCTTTGTCTCTTGTAATTTTTTTTTTAAAGAACGGTATTCGTGAAATTTGCAATCAAAAATTTAAAATGGTCGCCATTTTGAAAATTCACATCGAAAATTTTATATTCAATTTTTTAAAGTTGAGTCTTTATAGCATAAATATTCATGCCAAATTTCAGATCAATACAACATTTCGTTCTTGAGATAAAAATTCCTAAGTGAAAAAAACAAAATGACAGCTATAGGGATAAATGCTGAGTTTTGGACACTTCAAATACGACATTTGTAGTCTGCTATCATCCAGGAGCAATACCCTAAAATGATCGACACTACTTCTGAAACACCCTTTAATGAAGATGAATTTGAACTGTTCAAAGCTGAAAACTGTTCCATCTTTGCTGTGCAAAGGCTAAAAATAAACTTTCTACTCGCGATATTTTTCGAAGTTTTTCGATTTGTATATCATCAAGCTATCAAAATGGAAAAGTTTTCTCAGGAAAACATTTTTTTCCGATTATTACTTCTTGAGATATGAGCTCCTGAAGTTTGAATTTTTGGGATAGAACATTTCAAATTCGGTAAGAGATAAATCCATGAGATTCAGAGGATGAATTCCTCATGGTATTGTTGATCCAGTAAAACAAAAATTTTCTGAAAGTATCAATTTTTGAAAAAGTTATTCAATTTACAAAAAAAAAAACAAAAACAAAAATAACTCTAAAAATTTAATAAAATTTAATAAAAATATTAAAAATAATTTTAATCAATTATTGATGTTTTCAGAAAATTTTTATTTTACTATATCAACAATACCATGAAGAATCTATCCTCTGAATTTCATGGATTTATCTCTTATCGAATTTGAAATGTTCTGTCCCAAAATTATAAACTTTAGGCGCTCATATCTCAAAAAGTAATGATCGGAAAAAAAATGTTTTTCTGAAAAAAACTTTTTCATTTTGATAGCTTGATGATACACAAATCGAAAAACTTTGTAAAATATCGCGAGTAGAAAGTTTATTTTTAGCCTTTGCACAGCCTTAAAAACTGATTCCTTTTCAGGGAAGATGGTAGGTACTAATTCGATCATTATCATCAATTGATTATATTGCCGTGACTACCCATTTAGCGCTTGTGGCCTTCCCTCATTGTTTTTAATAAAAGACCCCTTCACCAGGGTTAGCGTCACACATTCCAATATTTTTCATATCGTCGTTCATTGAAAATAGCACATTCTTGGTCTTAACCATCAACGATTGACGATTCCGATGGTTGACGCAGACCTGCGTCTTTCTTGGTGTCGATCTTGGTTTTCCCATGGCAGGTAGGATAGAAAGTAGACTTGACATAGTGATTTGCAACTGAGAAACGTTTTTTAAGTGGGTGATGTTCTAGGAAGAAAATAATGAATGATAATATGAAAAAACACACTCATGACAAAATAGCTGTAACTTGTTTCAGATTTTATAAATAAAATCATTAATCTTTGGGATGATAGCAGACCATTCACGAATCTTATCAAACTAAGCTCTTTATATAGCCTATTATATTCTGCTAATAATAATACAATTTTATGTATTCCTTTCTCTCTGATAGAATAATTCTACTTTTAGACGTGGAATCGCACTACCGGGAAATGATTATGATAAAAGATAACTTGAGTGCTGACGGTCCAATTTGAAAAAAAAATATTTGGAACATGATTTGTTTAAACTAATTTGTTTATTTCAGACAATACAATAGATTTTGCTGGTCAAGTGTCATTGACTCGTGCAGCTGGACAGGTAAGGGTTGTAATGCCTAACTCAATTTTGTTCCGTTCAAGTTCTTAAACAGATTGACAGGCGAAATTTCACTAATAGGATCACTACATATGTTTAAACGTAGATTGGAAATGTTTCTAATTACTATGCCCGAACAAGATGTAGAAAGCATGTACAACATTATTGTGTAGTATTGATTTTTTTTTTGTTTGTTTCAAGTTTCTCAAGTAGTGTAATAGACATCATTATATGGCTATTGTACTGTGGCTGTACTTGATAATATTTATAAAGTACTTTCTCTTCATATGTTCTAAATGTTGAATTAATAGTATTGTTAGTTAGATATTTCTGATATTCAAACAATTATTTCTTGTTAATTTGTTTCCTTATTCAGTCTTTATATGTTATTTATTCGGTACTCACATATGCGGTCAAGCTCGAAAGAGCTTGCATATGAGTAATGTTACTCATTGTAATATTATAATAATAAATAATACAATTGTATTCTTTTCTCTCTAAATCTATGTAACAATCAAATCCAACTACCTCTTATAATTGTGAGACTTTTGAGGGTATCATCGTCAGCAAAAAATACACATTTAGGAAAGCTAAGCAACGTATTGATTCGACACAAACAGCTATGACAGAGCTAATTGGAAAATCAACAATTATATTATACATTGTATGCATGTGACAAGTGATGGTCACGATAGGAGGATGAAGGATGTTGAATCCGTTCAAAAATTAGCAAAGTTTGGCCTAAATCGACACGACTGGCACTGGGGCTAGTCGATAACTAATCTGAGGGCCCCCACCCTCGCTTTGCATTTGCTTGCAGTGGTGAAGGCATGAGCACAGTGAAATTAATATTTATTAGAAGCAGCGTTTTGTAGGGCGTGTGAAAGTGATGCGATTGCTTCACTTGTCTGTGTTTGCACCGAAGAAGGCTCACAAGATGATGCTTTTCTTGAAGACCGGTTCCCCTTGAAGATACAGAGAGAGGCTCCTCCTCATACAACTCTTCTTCATCATCAAAATCACTCATGTTCAACACAATATCTTCAATTCCCCCTTCTTATTGCAGTTGTATGTGAGGTTGGCGCTTGTGAGCTAATCTCAGAAAGGTGTATCGCATACATACACACATTACACAAACAAGAAGACCTCAATGGTGATAGTATATGTATAATATAGAATGAGCCTACTGATATGAAGGTCACACGTTGTCAAGTGGCTCACGCCTCCCATCCTAGCTAGCAGTGTTAAAATGCATTACGCTAAATTGTCAACCGCTGATGATGGAAACGAAACAATGGAAAAATCTACTCACTAAACAAGTGTTATAGTTTGGAAATTATAAAATCTAGCATTCATACTATACACTATACTGTATGCATGTTTAGCTCACTCAATTTGAAGCATCTGCTTTAAAGTACAGAACTGCAACTTATTCATTTGATTTCAAAATTTTGAGAGTATTTAAATTTTTTATTTATTTTCTGTCGAAATACGTTTTCCTGAAAGATGATCGATTATAAATAATAACTTGTATTGTTTCTAATGATTCATTTCAAGTTTTTTATTACTTCAAATAAGTACTTGTGTGTGAAATTTCATTCTCAAGTGAGGAGAACACTCAGTCATGAACCAAAACATCATAAATGAAGCTTATATTGGGACGACATGAACCTTTTCCCTATTATTCCAGATTGTTATATACTAAATTAAAATCTAAGCATACACTTTCTTCCATTCGAGAAACATACAGAATAGAATACTAGAACAATGTAGTCAATCTATTTGGAATTTTCATCAACTTGGATAGAGACGACATGATATTATGCGATATTATTCGAAAAATTTCATTTATTGAATGAATAGTAAAGTTTAAAACCCCCATGCTATGCTGGTAGGCCTGAATGATGAACTATAAAATTGAAATATTCAGAAACAATGATTGCAACTAAAATATTTTCTTTGTCATTATTTCCCAACTGCTAATATTTTAAGTCTCTTGTATGAAACTATCGCAATCATATACTACATAAAAAATGAAGATAATCAAATATGCTTCTAAAACACAAATTACTTACTATATATAAATGGAAATCATATGAGATATTTGTCAATTTAGCTACAGTCATTCTGTATATAGATATAGATCTGAATGTTAGTCTGGTACTCCGTTTATTTCGGTTTGAATGCAAAATCTGGAATTTCAAATTTTGCAGTTTCTTGTAGCGGATTCCTAAAGAAAATCCAAATAACTCTGTATGTAAGAGTTTGGGAACTCTGTACGCAAAGCTACAAACAATTTCTTAGATTTTTTATAGTTTGTTGCATTGACCAGCTCGACCAAAAGTATTCTACATCTGTTACTTCTGTTCAGAGGCAGTTCGAGAGAGATTGAAAGTGACGATAAAATCGCAGCAAAAAACCTATCGGCAAAAATTTGAGAATATTTTGTCACAGGATTTGTAGTGTTTCTTATGAGAATCAGAATTTATTTCAAAAAATTGTAAACATGTCCAGATGTAATGAAATTGATAAAAACGAGTCGAACATCTACGTTTAGGGAATTAATTCAGTTTGAGTAATTAAAATAGATGAGCTGAAAGTCTCACGTGAATAAATAAATTAATTAAATTGAGTACTTGGAGAAAAAATAATAATTGAAATTTATTAATTGAATTTGAAGTTGCGTAATAAGTTCATCTGATGTTACGCAGTCTGTTTTTCGGAAACTATATTTGTTAATACAAAAATGATGGTTCAGTTGGATTTATTTATCCTCTGCTAAATATTCTGTACTACGAAAAATGACGTGCATTAGGGAGGAAATGGGATAAAATGGGCTTACACAAATCAGATTGTAATAGAGTGATACACTCGACTGCCCTACACACGTGTCTATCAGGTTCGGGTTTGACCTTCTACTGCTTTGCCAAATCGTCCACTGTGTGAGTATGGGGCCTTTGAAGAAGAGCCTTCCTTCCGAAAAAAGCAGAAGCTTCGTTTTGTGGTGCCAGATAAGGAAGAGGCAACAGAGGAGGAGGAAGAGGAGGCGGAGGAGGAGAAGGTGGAGGACGAGTAGGAGTAGGAGAAGAAGATGATGATGAGGTCGACCGTGGACTAACACATACACACACACATTCAGGTCAAGGGACTTCTCGCACTCACTGATAGTGTAGTCCGCAACTGAGCGAAGCGCCCCTGATAGCATAAATTACGCCTAATTACAATCCTATTTCTATTCGGGAGATCCAAAAACTAAAGCCTTATATACCAAAGCACATAACGATGGAACCAACGATGTGAAACTTCACATCATGCTATGAAAGCTAGTTTCATGGAAGAACAAAACAACAAAGGAAAATAATTTCAATATTAACTCGTAACTGCGCTGCATATTACAGGTAGTATATTATACAGTACCAAGTATTTCACATTTAAGTCCAGGATTTCCAAGGATCTTAGTTGAGCAAAAGATTAAACCGAACTGAACTACGTTAACATTCTGTAAATAAAAAAACAATTCAGAATCAGTACAATGACATTGAATTTGGAATTAATTCTAGAGCAGTTACTTGGATTCAGGGTTCTAATTTTTCTACAATATTATTTTTCCAAGAAGTATTTTGTTGTGTTGCCCGAAAAAAAACATTCAAATTTACATTCATTTCTCATTTTATCAATAAAAAGATGAGAAAAAGAAAATAATCGAGCTATTAAATTTTTCTATCATTTCATATCTGCTCCATCTATAAATACATTTGGAAAAAATATTGTAGGCCCGAGAATAGAGAAGTTTACTTGCAAAAAGAAAAGCCGAAGGAATATAAATAAGAAGTTATAATCAAATCATAATGTTAGGAATAGAAAATTATGGGGGAGATGAAGTAGAATGAGAAAAAAAGAGTATTTTCTACACAAGGTATGAGAATGAGATAATTATCGGCGATGTAGAGGAGATGGAGAAAAAGGAAATGTGAATGGTGGAGAAAAAGCATGATATATCAGAGTACCAATCAACCAAGATAGATTTGCAAAATGGATTGAAACAAATCACCAAATGCCAACAGCCCTCTACCCCACTCACCACACATCGCAACTGTTAGTTTGCCTGAAGTTCTCCAAGTTACAATTGACTTTGATTCTAGTCACGCTGTAATGTTCTTGAACATGACTTAAAATGAAAAAGAATGAATGTATAACATAAAAACTCTGATGGAGGTAGACTCTTTCAGGGATTTAGTTGTCCTTTATAGTTGGGATTTCTCATTTAACAGCCATATTGACTTATTGTGTAATAGTTCCTATCAGCAAATGGGGTACATATTTTAAGAACATGTTCACCCTTCAATGATGTCTCACCGATCATATTCTTATATTCTTAAATTGTCTTTTTTCTTTAGGGATACTTTTGAATATAAATAAAAATATGAATAAACCTATTTATTTTCCAATCACTTGATAATGGCATTATATAGCCGAAACATATCGTGACTAAATAATATTAAAAAGGGTACTCAGATTTATATTTAACATAAATATATCTCAGAGTATGCCCATGAGATTTGGAGTCCTTATTGTAATGATCACATACTATAGGTTTAGAGCGCTTACAGAACAAATTCCTGAGATACATGTACTTATTGTCAATTTGACTATCCCTCAAATACCCTTAGAAAAGTGTTTCAAATAGAATAATTGAAATCAAGACGCGATATTAGATCCCTTATTCTCCTTCATAGTTTATTCAATAGTAAAATATTATCCACATATGCTTTCTAATTTTAATCAACCATAGCTCGACGTTTCACTTTTTGTTTTCTAGCGTCCCGATCCAGAACTGTGATTGGCTAATATTCTCCAATAAAATAGAATTCAGGGACTCATCATAATCGCTTGCATGAGCACCTGGACTTCTGGTTCTGTCATTGAAGGTTTCATGAAGTGTTGAACAATCTGACATGAGTTCTCTTTGTACATGGCAACTATTTAGTGCTGTGTTAAGGTGTGAACAGAACGAGTATGTCGATGCCAATCAACAGCTGTGCAATGATTAAAACATTCATAGTCTAGAGTAGTGTCACATTTCTATTTTATTTTGAAAATATTATTTGTAACGTCTCATTCGCTAGTTGATGTATTGTTTATACTGTTGTATAATTTGCTTCATACATACTGTTTTTTAAGTGATACATTTTTTTGCAATAATTAAAATTATAAACAGCGTTCTAAACAAACATTTTTGC
Organism: Nilaparvata lugens; assembly: GCF_014356525.2. NCBI lineage: Eukaryota > Metazoa > Arthropoda > Insecta > Hemiptera > Delphacidae > Nilaparvata > Nilaparvata lugens. Next base: position 79,628,175 of record NC_052518.1, on the reverse strand, counting down.
TAAGAACCTTACTTAATTGGTCCCAGAATCGGAGTAATCCAGAAGTATGAGACTAATTTCATGTAAGGACCCTAAAGTCAGAGAGACCCCCAAATCTAGGAATTCTATAGCTGGAGGATGTGAAGAGAGCTCAGTCGAAGACTCCCTTGTAACTTCAAATCATACCCGAAGTTTAGGGACTACTGAAGAATCGTTGTTCCAAAATGGACTTCGTTTTGTACATACATTTTATTGAAATGATAGAGCAATTTTTTATCAAATATCACATGAGTTTAATATTTCATAATGGATAGTGATTTGGTTATGCTGGACAGGACCGCCCCGTGCAAACAATATAGGCTATATTTAAAACTTTCAATAACTACTTTACGAAAAATTTCTTGGAATTGAAAAAAGTTGATTCTATCTACCTATCTAACTGGAAATGCTTAATAAAATCAAAGTTTACAATAATAATTTGGTAGTTGTTCTCACCATAGAAACCATGAAGTGTAATCTTTGAGGCGAGGCAGCCTCTCCTCTACGAGTATAAACTACGGCGCACTCTAAATGTTCCCTGAAAATAGAATTTCACAATTATTATTATACAAATATTCCATTAATTTAGCAGTTACACATTCATCTTGAAACGAAACTATTTTTTTCTTCCAGTATTTTGCTTTAATGTTGCCATTTTGATAATAATAGGGGATAAATTGTAACATTAAAAAAAAGCTGTAGTGACAACTGACAGCTGTTAATTTAGTTTGACACATGTTACATTATGTTTTGTATCCAAGACAAATAAAGTTCAGTTTTGTATAAATGGCTCTCAAGTACAGTATTGAAGCATTTCTTCATGTTGTTAGAAAAATGGGACCAAAAAAGAGAAACCAATCAAGAAATGTAGAAGTTGAGAAATGAGAGCAAGAAGAGTTTCAAGGGTCGGTATCTCAATTTCAAGTTGCCACTCCAGAGCTTTCAATTTTCGGGAGCCTCAAGGATGGTCCAGATGGATCACAAGGTTTGAACGATTCAGAAGTGCTTCAAACTTGTCAAGTAAGTCTGAACGATGCCAGGTAGATTTACTTTTATATAGTCTTGGCGAAGAAGGAGAAGATTTATTGAAATCTTTTAGACTGACTGAGGAGGAAGCAGGTTGTTACGAGATAGTTAAAGGAGAATTTGAGGCATATTTTGATTTTAAAAAGGACCTAGTGTATGAAAGAGCAATTTTTTTTTAAATGGAGACAGTCAACAGGAGAACCAGTGGACTCATTTCTAAATGGTTTACATAAATTGGCTGGAGGATGCAATTTTGGAGATTTGCAGATAAATTAGAGACATGATTGATATTGGGGTTTTGGACAACAAGGTGTCAGAAAGATTACAGTTGGATGATTCTCTAACATTGGAAAGAGCAATAAGCAGGGTTTGGCAGGCGGAAAGTATCAAGAAATAGCAGGCAGTTGTTCGGGACCATGATTTGAAGGATGTCAATGTAGTAGCAAACAGTCAGAACGCCAAACCAACTAGTCAGTCCCTTAGATTTACAAATAATAGAAGTGGAAATGTTACAAATGTGGATTTTCACATGATCAGAATGGTAAGTGTCCAGCCTCAGCGAGTCATTGTTTTGAATGCAATGTAGTTGCTCATTTTGGTCATGTATGTAAGCAAGGACTAAAACCAAATATTAGGGAAGTAGAGACTGATAACCAAACACCTGTAGAATCCTACTTAGGAGAGCTGACGATAGATCAACTTCAATCCCAGGACCCATTGACAGTCTCAGCTATAATTGGCAAACATCAGGTAAATTTCAAGCTGGATACAGGAGCAGAAGTATCTGTCATTGGATCATTCCTATGCAAATCTTTAGGACTAGAGGTGAAACCTTATACCTTGCCTGTTCATGGAACAAACAGAACTTTTTTGCAGGTTGAAGGAGTTGCCACTGCCCAAAAAAAATAAAAGGAAAGTGAATAATAGAAGATTTGTATGTTTTATCTGATCAACATATTTCACTACTTAGTAGAAGCTAGAAGGGCTGTTTCAACTTTAAAATTACATCAGCAATGTGTTGAGTCCATAGAGCAAAATGATGTTGCTCCAAATGCATTATCAAGAAATCCAGTTGAAAATACAAAGAAATTTAACAAGAAATTTTTTGTAATAGTTTAATTGAGGCATTTCCTTGTAAAGATGTTAGAACAAATTAAGAATGAAAAACTACAGGATTCTGAGTGTAAGATGACAAAAGAATGCATTGTCACTGGTATTTGGAGCAAACATTTAAAAATTTTTAAATGTAGATCTGAACTCAATGTTACAAACGAATATCTCTTTAAAAGGGAGTAGACTGGTAATTCCCAGATCCCTAAGGAGTTGAGTTATTGAACAAAGTGCATGATGGTCACATGGGTCATACCAAGTGCAGGATGCAGGCCCGAGAATCAATATGGTGGCCTGGCATTTCTGATGATATCAACAATTCAGTTGCAAATCGTAGCAAATGTTTAGAGAAAAGAACTAACCACAGCGAGCCCCTTCACTACACACCCCTACCAAAAGGTCCATGGCAGTAATTCGGGGCAGACTTAGCTAAATGTCTAGGAAAGTGGTACTTGATACTACAGGACTACTTTTCAATGTTCATTGAGATTATTGAAATACAAAAACTAACTTCGGAGAGTGTTGTTTGATGTATGGCGAATGTTTTTGCTCGCTGTGGTATACTTTGTGTGGTTCGCACTGAAGGAGGTACGCAATTCACGCCTGACATTTTCAGAAAATTCTCCGAGCAATACAGTTTTGAGCACAGAACATCAAGTCCAAAAATTGCACAGTCAAATGGGGAAACTGAAAAACCAGTGGATATAGCGAAAAGGATCCTGACAAAATGTGAAGATTCAAACATTGGGTTCCTCTCATACTGAAGCACTCCATTAGAAAGTGGTCTAAGTCCAGCTGAGTTAATGTATGGAAGAAAAATCTGTACAACACTTCCGTCTTTGTCTAATTTCCAACCTACATCTCAAGAGAAAATCGGTGTTTTCAGAAGTAAAGACCTTCAGAGGAAAAGTACAATAAAATATACTGACGACAATAGAAATGGAGTTAGGACTTTGCCTGAATTGGCACAGGGAGAGAAAGTTTGGATTCCTGATATGAAGAGGTACGGAGCGGTGAAAGAAAAATTGTCTGATAAATCTTACAACAATAGGTCATATGATGGAGTGCTGAGAAGGAACCGAAGACATTTAGTTCCTGTGGAAAAAGGATGTAGTGATAGCTGACAGCTGTTAATTTAGTTTGACACATGTTAAATATGTTTTGAATGCAAGCCAAATAAAGTTCAGTTTTGTGTTTAAGGCTCTCAAGTATAGAAGCATTTCTTCAAAAGCTTTGAAAAAAAAATTCGTATAATTTTGTCTAAACAGTCATGTTAAGTTGTGAGAAGTTGACGACGGGATGCCGCCTTGTCTGATCTGCTATGGAGGAAGAGTTGATGGAAGATGGTTTTCAATTTGTGATGGCGTTGTGTTTGTGTTTTGTAGCAATGGCGAATAATCAACTGTTCTATGCAGCATTAGTCAAAACTTAATTACTTGTACTGGCCTAACTTTCTTGAAAAATGTCACACTGTCAATTCATATTCATAGACAATAGATACAATGCAGGTAAAAACAACAGGCATTCGCCCAAAACTGCTTTAAACCTTAATTTAGAATACACAGACTAGAGGTTATGTAAATATGATAACTTACTTCACATGCTATTTTGAGTCCAAAAAATGTATTTACTACAATAATTTTGAATTTTCAGATAAATTAATTTCAAAATACAAATCGAAACAAAAATCTTCTTTTACAATCACAAAAATTTCACTTAAATCCATAAATTATGTTCATGTTAAAATTCTAAAAATTCTAATATATAATTCATATAGTTTTTTAACAATGCTGTGTGATTTGTTTCTGCCACAACTGAGAAAACAACACATCAACCGATAATACTGTATGGTACAAAATCAAAGTTACAATTTTGTCCTCTCTAATTATTATTGGAATGGTATTATTGAAGGTACACACTACAAGGAAAAAAATTGGCCTTCGTTTAAAAATGAGTGTGTAACTACTATTTCGAATTATCCATACTTCTTTGCCAAACCCTGTATAATTATTTGTCTAGGAGCATTATCTTGTAATAAATTATTGTAAACTCAGTTGAAAACCATTAATAGCTTAAATAATTGCTTCAATTACCTACAACTGAACTAGACTTGCATCCTTTGTGACCCCATCTACCCACTCAGCCTTGGTTTTCCCAATGGCCTCTTTCCGCCTGGCTGCTCCACATATATTTTTTCAACAAACGAAAAAATCAACGACAACGAAAAACCAATGTTCAGAAAACTGTTGAAGAAAATAAACCCAACAAAAAGCCTGAAAAGGAGGAGCAGAAGGGATTGAACAACCAGCCTACAAAAGGAGCATTCAAGAGCAGCACCTCCTCTATCACAAATCCGAACAAGAGCTAATCTGAAGCCGTGACTTCAAAGAAGAAGGAAACACAACAAGAAAGTATGAGTGGTATCCTGAACATCATCTTGGAGAAGCTTATAAAACAGGAGTCGATGTTGACTGTATTAGAGAAAAGACTAAGTGAAATAGGAATAAACCAGTTATTCAATCTCTAAGAAGAAATGAGCCAGCAATTGAGAATAATGACATGGAATGCCAATGGCCTTCAACAGAGACAAGCAGAATTAGTAGCAGTACTTCAAATTAAGAAAATAGATATATGTTTAATCTGTGAGACTCACTTCACAACTTAGTCATACCTGAAATTCAGAGTCTACAAGTTGTATCATACTTCTCATCCCCAAAATAAAGCTAGAGGTGGAAGTGCAATAATAATCATAGAGGGTCTGAAGCATTATGAAAACTCACCTATTCAAACAGAGGAAATGCAAGTGACAACAGTTACAGTGGAAACTAGAAGATTTCAATTTATTGTAGCAGCCATTTACAGTCCTCCAAGACACAATATGACCAATAAAGTTTACAAGAATTTATTCGAACACCTAGGAAACAGATTCATCATAGGTGGGGATTTCAATGCAAAACATATAAGTTGGGGCTCAAGATTGAACTCTCAAAAAGGAAGACAGCTATTTCAAGCTATAAATGATAGGCAATGCTCAGTAATGTCATCAAATAGACCCACATATTGGCCAACTGATAGAAATAAATTACCAGATTTGATAGATTTCTTTGTAATCAGGAATTTATCATTGAACTACATGGAAATAGAAGATTGTGAAGACCTGAGCTCTGATCATACTGCATTGGTGGATTCACGGAGGATCGGCAGCCTTGATTGTGGGTTGATTTGGTTTGTGCTTTCCTCCCCTTCCCCCTCTCCCAAAGAGGCAAGATAACCTCTCTCCCTCACCCCTCCTTCATCCTCCCTGTTTATCTTTCAAACCAGCACTTCAAGAAGCGTTGTCGAGAAGTTAACATCGTTTTTCGTTTCATTCCGTGGCGTTCGAGCTGAACGCAATTACCTCGTTTCGTTTTGTGATATATGTGCAATATCATATAGGCCTACGCATAAAGACAGGATATCGTCAGCAGTAACTTCTACACACGAGATACAGTCCACTTCCTCGCCAGTTCCAAGGTTAGTGCAAATTAAAGACTTACTTTTGGGGTTGTCGACGTTTTCGTGAATTAAATCTTAACTGTACCCCAATCCATAGGTTTGGGGACAGGACGGGATTACCACATGGTCCACCAGGCCTGGGATATGTTCTATTTCCAAGAGATTTATTTTTCAATTTAAATTTCAATTAATTAATAGTAGAGTTACTTGTTGATACATGCACTGATATCCATGTTAAATCCAGCTACAAAGTTCCTTTCCAAATCTCCTTGTTTATCTAATCAGTTACTTAGTTACAATGGCAAGCCCACAAGCCTTGCTTACTATTCGTGTGAAGAAGAAAGAAACTTTGTTTAGCCGTGTTCAAGAAGCTTATGACTTGTTGAAGGACATCAATGATCCTAAAATTCAATCTCAATTTTTCATAAGAAGTATATCTATTGAAAATACTGTGAAAGAATATTCTGCACTCTTAGATGAAATCAATGGATTATCTATTCAAGTTGAACCTACTAAAGAACCTGAATATCATCACTTACCGTTATTGATAATTTATCCTGTGCAATAATAAATGCTCGTGATAAATTGAATCAAATGAAAAATGAGAAGCCGAAGGAGAAAAGTGAACCCTCACCTTCAACCTCTCAATCTCCCCGTTTGAACATGATATTACCTCCAACTGAAATAAAACCGTTTGATGGCTCTGATATTTCAGACTGGCCTAGATTCAAAAATATCTTTTCATCATTGATTGTGGATGATAAATATTATTCTCCTGTTCATAAATCTCATATTTTACATAATTTGTTGAAAGGCGAAGCAGCCAGAGTAGTGAAATCTTTTCAGATAAGTAGTGATTTTGATTTGGCATGGAAAACTCTATGCAAGCGTTATGAAAGTGATAGGGTGCTAGCTAACTACTACATAAATGAGATTTTGAAAACTAGTTCTATCCCATTTAAACCTTCGTTACAATCGCTTCAAGATTTTCTTGTTAAAGTAGGTGATAGTATTACCACTCTGAAATCGTTGAAAGTTCCTGATTTGGCTGATTATATCTTGTGCTCATTAGCTATTCGTCAATTAGACAAAATATCACGTGAATCGTTTGAGCTCGAGGTAGCTGATAAGAGCTTCCCTTCTTGTCAACAGTTGATTGATTTTGTGAATAAGAGAGTTAGATCTTATCAATTATCTGCATCTGATGTGCCGTATGTTAATGAACAAAAATCTATCGAAAAGCCGAAAAATAAGTCTTTTCAGAAAAAGGTTGTCTTATCCACACAGGCTGATAACAGCGTTCGAAATAAAAGCAGCTTAGTTACTTGTGAATTGAATGATAGTGCTGAAACAAAATGCTCATTTTGCAACTCAACGAATCAACGAATCGCTGTAAACCAATGCAAGTCTAAATTGTTGTGTTATTGTGGCCGTATGCATAATAAATTACTTCATTATCCTCGTAGTAGTGATAATAGCCGTTCAAATTCTCCTGTTGAAATTACAAGACCTGACAGTAAACCTAGCGCCGCAGTGCAGGATGGTTTCTCACAGCTTGGCGTTGTTGTCATTTGAGATGGGTGTCTGGCTTGGAAGTGTTTCGACCGCATTGCAGGATGACTATTAACGGTTGCCAGAAGATCAACAGCTGGGTCTTTTTCGTTATTTTACGTGATAGAGAAATTCTGATTACAGATTCGTTCTCAGCGACCCCAAGTTTAGCCTGAAGGCTCAGAATGTCAACAATGTTTTTAAATAATTAAAAATTATCATGAAAAGTCATTAATATGGTAGTACACCACGTTTCTGGAAACTTTTTACTGGTGACTGGAGTTATTATTGATTATAGGTAGCACAAAAATCAAAATAATCGTGAGAAAGAAAACTGCTGATGAACGCAAATAAGACCGTCACACCATTGTTCTATTGTCTCGGCTGCTTGGCTGAGCCGGGCTGGAGGGATCAAATAACCGACTGGATTGATCTTTCGTCTGTCCACCAGGCGGAACTACGCCGACCATTGCTGGGTGGAAGATGTTACTGCGGCCGCTCGCATTCCCACCAATGCTGCTATTATTTGCTGTCTCAGCGCCTAATCCGATTCAGCCAAGCATCCAGCCTGCACTGCGGAGCTAGGTTTATAGCTGCTTAGACCATTTTTTTCTAAGACGGATTAGTAAATTTGTTGCAAAATCAGTAGTAATAGAATCAGCTGTGACAGATCATTTTGCTACATGTATTATACTTCACACCCGAGAAAACAAAAGACCTGAACAATGGGAGGTAAAGTTAATACGTAACTGGTCCAATATCAACCTTTCTATATCTCATCAAAACTGGGATCACGTAACAGCTGTAACTGATCTAAACACATCCTCAATTAATTTTTTTTTTTACTTTTTGTGTAGTTGAGAAGTTGATATTGTGGTAATTATTCATATTGAATGAAAAAGACTAAGAAATATGCTTACATGTTTATGATAATTTTATCAGTACCTTACAAAATGTAATATCATCCAATACTGTTGAAGTTGTTAATAACGCAAAAAATTCGAGGCTGAAACCATGGATCACTTATAATTTGATTAAGTCAATCCGCAATAGAGACAAACTTAGAAAACAGTCACAAAATCAACCTTTCAACCTGGCTCTAAAAAATAGATATATACGGTATAGAAATGTCCTTCACTCAACTATAAAACGAGCTAAATTCACTTATTATAAAAATAAAATAGATACAGCGGGAGGAGACCCTCGAAAATTCTGGTCAGTTGTTAATGAGATTTCTGGTCAACCCACTCATAAAGATAAGTTTCCGGTTGACGCTTTCAATGCAGTGGCGGTTCTAGGCCTAGGCTGGGTAGGCGGCCGCCTACCCAGTTTTTATGAGATTTTTTTTTTAAATTTTTCATGTAAACCTAAAAATGTTAAATAAAAAAATAAATTTTGGAAGTATATTTAAATGTTTATAGTCATGAGTTATATTTTAGATGATTCAACAGAAAATTGTTTTTATTCTATTACTATGTCACATTTGCAGTGCGTGAACGCAGGGCTTTCTATGCTTAGAACGGGGAAAACATACCTCAGGTCTACAATGACAACACAACGTCTAACTAATCTTTCAATTTTATCTATTGAACGAGAGGAAAGTGAAAGGGGCTGATTAAGAACCCTGAAAAAATCTTAGAGGCGTTCAGCAATGTTGGGCAAAGAAGACTACAGTTGTAAATATGAAATGTATTACTCTATGTTCTAAATAATGTTAAAGTGTAATAAACCGTTGATTTCATGAATACTAAAATGTGTATTTATTTCAGAAATTTCCTTCGATATTCCAAATAAATAGCCTATGAAATTGAAATATTATTTGAGAGAATGATTAAAACAGCAAAATTATGGTTGGCCTATTAGCAAAATAGTGTCGAATTGAACAATTAAATATGAGTATTAACAATTTTTATATTTATTAATACATCTTCATTTAATACCTATATGCTTTGACGTCTTTTTTACATGAATTACTTAAGTAGCCCTACCCTAGGTCTATGAATAGACCTACAGTATGATAAGTTTTGCCTACCCAGTTTTTTATGTCTAGAACCGCCACTGTTTCAATGACGGCAACCCTGCTCCTCCCCCAAAGGTGGAAGATATTTCTAATGATTTCAATAGATTTTTTGCCTCTGTGGGGGCGCGTCTGGCTGCGGTGATCCAACCCTCTGGTCCATCTGAGGTGAGGGACTCTGACTACGCTACCGGTGCCATGTTTGAGCTTCGTCCTGTTGCTGAGCATGAATTGCTGACTGTGGTGGGCAGCATGAGGGGGCGTTCTGCGCCGGGTTGGGATTCAATTCCGACTCAGCTGTTGAAGGATAATGTGCATGGGCTGCTCATCCCGCTTTTACACATAATTAATCTCAGTATTTCCTCTGGCAGTTTTCCGGAGTCTTGCAAATTGGCTAAAGTTATACCTATATACAAATCTGGCTCGAAATCAATTATAAGTAACTTCCGGCCAATTTCCCTTCTGATTGCTCTAGCTAAAATAATTGAGAAATGCGTGAAAATCCAAGTCAATAACTACTTAGACAACAACAATATCATTTCTAACAACCAGTACGGCTTTAGAACATCTAAAAACACATCTGATGCTCTTTTTGAAATTAACAAGTATGTTACCACACAATTTAGCAATAAACAAGTTCTAATTTCTTTTCTGGATTTAGCCAAGGCCTTTGATCCAATAGATAGGAATATACTTTTTGCAAAACTTGAAGCAATTGGCTTCAAGAATCTCACCTTAAGATGGTTTAGAAGCTATTTTGAAGATAGAACACAGAGAATATCATTAAATGGCACAGACAGTGATTCTATTGCAGTTGATTATGGAGTGGTGCAGGGGAGTACCTTGGGCCCCCTACTTTTCCTCATTTACATCAATAACATATCCAGGTTGCACCTACATGGTCAATTATTCCTCTTTGCCGATGACACGGCACTTGTGTCTACAGGCTGCACATGGACTGAAACATTCAATAATGCTTCCTCTGATCTCCTTAAACATGGACTGAAACATTCAATAATGCTTCCTCTGATCTCCTTAAACTAAAAAATTGGTTTGACAACAATGTGTTGTCAATTAATATTTCGAAATCCAAGTGTCTACCTATATTCCTTCGTAATAGCCCCGGGCCCAGGGTGCTCAGGATGCATTCATGTGGTGACCCATTCTCCAATGACTGTAACTGTCCTGAGATAGAACAAGTCTTAACTCACAAATATCTTGGCATAGTATTCGACCACAAGTTGAGTTGGGTGGCCCATGTGCAGTACCTCAGGCAGAGGTTGCATAAAATGAATTATGCTTTTGCATAGCTGGGAAGGTTCCTGAGTCCTGGACACTGTCGTTCTGTCTACTATGCATATGTGCAGACATTGCTTGAGTATGGCATCTTGGCGTGGGGCGGTGCCTCCTTGGGTGTCCTGCGTCCTGTCGCGGTCTCACAGAGAGCACTTATTAAAACACTATTGGCCAAAAATCATAGATATCCAACACATTTACTTTTCCAAGAATTCCCTGTATTAAATATAAAACAATTATTTATAAAAAATTTACTTGTCTTTATAAAAAAAAGTAACTTTGTCTTCAATGAAATTCAACATTATTATCCCACTAGAAACAGATTGCATATAAATATTCAATTTCCCCATTTAAGTAATTCAATTCAACTTGGAAACTGTTTTCATTTAGCCCATTGGCTTTACCGTAATGTACCGGCCGAGATTTCAACTACTGAGGGGGTTAGCGTTGCCATCTACAAGCGGAGAGTGACCGGGTGGCTGCTCTGCATCGGTTCAGATGCTGCGGAGGCTCTTCTACATTCTCCATATAGATGAATATTTCTAGTTCTGAACACAGAATAACATTCAAATATTACACACAGTACCACGCTAATAAAGCTATATTACTCCCAACTCAGCCCTTTAAACGCCATCGAGCTGACACTTTTATTTTATTTATTTATTGTTTTTTTTTTCTATCTATAGTTTTAAAATGTATTATTAAAATAAACTCTCTTATTATTCTTTCAAATTTATTTATTATTCATAGTTTGTAATTTATTCTATTATTGCTAGTGTTTGCCCTCTGTCTGATAATTTGCGACTCCTCCCTGCACACAGACAAATCATCCAGGCAGGGAGAATTTATTCATGTAATTTATAACACTTTTATATTTTGTGAATATGTAATATTTTATGAATAAAACAATTTGAATTTGAATTTGAATTTGAATTTGAATTTGTTCGTTATCAGGAGTCTACTGATAACATCTCTAAAGTTGCTTTGAAATCAAAATCCGTTGATTCGATCACTCAAACTGATAGCACTATGAATGTTATTGTGGATTCAAATTCTTCTAAGCATTGTGGTATCACTGATAATGTTATTGATAAGTCATCAATTGTTAGTTTAATTCCTAAAACGAGTGTTGTTCTAGGTACTGCTCAAGCAGTTATTAAAAATTCATCTGGTTCGTTTATTGTTGTTCGTTTAATGATTGATTCTGGTAGTACTGCTAATTTCATCACAAAAGATCTTGTTATGAAACTTGGTTTATCTGTTCATGATTGTCAACAAAATTTCTCTGGTTTGAACTCCTCGAGTGTAGGGAATTCTTCTGGTGTTGTGAAATGTTTGTTGAAACCTAAGGGCTCAAATCACCCTCGTTCAGAAGCTGAGGCTTATGTGATTGATAAAATAGTTGGTTCATTGCCCCCTATTTATCTCAGTTCAAAAGTGCAAAATGAGTTGAAAAAATTCAACCTTGCTGATCCTGTGTTCTATGAACAACGTTCCGTTGATCTTCTATTGGGATGTCAGTTATTCAACAAAATATTACATCATCATAGTCAAGTCTCATCTAGTGAAGAGTGTTCATTTTGCGTGATTCCTACCGTGTTTGGTGACATTATTTTGGGTGAATTTCCAAATCATTCCGGTCTTCTTAATCAGTCATTGACTGCATTAATGACGTGTCCCACCTCTGAGAACTCGTTGAATAATTTGGTTCATAAGTTTTGGGAAAGTGAAGAAATTCCTAATCATAAATTTCCTAGTCCCGATGATGAGTTTTGTGAGAAACATTTTGCTGAAACTCACATGCGTGATACTGAAGGAAGATATGTTGTTCGTCTCCCTTTCAAAGTTGACACTAATCAACTCAAGTTTCATGAATCTCATGATGTTGCTTTAAATCGTTTTCTGTCATTGGAGCGTCATATGCTGCGTGATGCTTGTTTGAAATCTGATTGCGTATCATTTATGGAAGAGTATCTTCTTTTGGATCATATGGAAGTTGCTAAAAAACCAGGTAAATATTTTATTCCTTATTTTTGTGTATTCAATCCGTCATCACCTACAACAGAGGTTCGTGTTGTATTTGATGGGTCTGCAAAAAAGAGTCACATTTCGTTGAATCAAGTTCTTCATTCAGGTCCAAAATTGTTAAATGACATATGTGATGTGTTAACTAGATTCAGACTTCACTCATTCGTATTCACGTGTGATGTTACAAAAATGTATCATGCTATCCTCATTGATGAAGAAGATCGTTCTTTCCTTCACATATTGTTTCGTAAAGATCCTTCTGATGATATTGTTTATGAGCTCAAAACAATCACATATGGTTTGAAACCGTCTGGTTTTCTTGCTCAAGGTGCTCTCATTCAATTGGCGAAAGATGAAGGAGATAAATTTCCGTTGGCAGCAGCAGCTATTTGTGATGATATATATCATGACGATTTTCTCACAGGCGCTAATTCGTTGGAAGAAATCTGTGAAATAAAATCACAACTTTGTAATCTTCTAAACTGTGCTCATATCAAGTTGAATAAATGGAGCAGTAATTCTCCTGAGTTCTTGGATTTGATTCGTTCTGAAAACACTCAAGTACCACTTCATATCAGTGATGAGCCTAATTCAAATGTGAAAGTTCTTGGCATAATGTGGAACCCAACTACTGATTGTTTTCATATTAAAGTCTCCATTCCAGAGTTTCGAAAGAAAAACTCTAAGCACACTGTTCTGTCCGTTATCACGCATCTGTATGACCCTTTCGGTTTTATAGCTCCAGTAATATTCAAAATGAAATGTTTTTTACAAGAGCTGTGGAAGTTGGACATCGATAGGGATATGCCAATTCCTGTTGACTACAACGATTGCTGGAACGAGCTGATGAGAGAGCTTCCTGCTCTAAGTTCAATTTCAATTCCTCGATGCGTTTATGGCGATGCTTTTTCTTGTCAAATACTTGGGTTTTCCGACGCATTGCAGAAAGGAATCTGTGCTTGTATCTTCTTGAGAGTTGTGTCGTCAGAATCTACAGTGAAATGCTTCCTGTTGAAAGCTAAAACTAGAGTTGCGTCGTTGAAAACTCTGTCTATTCCTCGATTAGAGCTTCAAGCTGCGTTGTTGCTTTCGCGATTGTATGTCTCAGTCCTTCCTTCACTGGAAAAAATCAATCTTCAATCTACATTACCTCCTTACAAGTTGCAAACGTTTGTTGCAAATCGTGTTGTGAAAATATTAGAGTTGACTAATATTTCAGATTGGAATCACATTGGTACTGATTTCAATATTGCTGACGTTGGCTCAAGAGGCGTTTCTCCCCAAAACTTGTGCAATTCGCAAGATTGGTTCAATGCTCCAACGTGGTGTTCTAATTCATTGTCATGTTGGCCGTTGTCATCTATGACTTACCCTGCTACTGAAGTTCTGCTTGATGTGAAACAAAATAAAGGTGTTGTTTTGAATATCACTGAAGAGACTGCTGTTATTCAGATAACACGTTTCTCCTCATACATGAGATTGTTACGTTCCTGTGCTTATGTTATACGTTTCTTGAATAACTGTAAAGCATCAATTAGTGGTGTCTGTCGTAAATCAGGCGCACTTAGTGTTCAAGAGTTGAAATGTGCACAAATTTTTTGTGTTTAAATTGTTCAAAAGTGTCATTTCAATCGTGAACTCGACCTATTGAAAGAGGGTAAACCTTGTGATGAGAGTTTCCAAAAATTGTCTGTATTCTTGGATTGTGATGTTGTGATTCGTGTTGGTGGCAGATTGGTAAATAGTGCTTTAGGATATGAAGCCAAGCATCCTTGTTTGATACATAAAGATAGTCATTTTACTAAACTCCTCATTGAGTATTATCATATTTCTCGTCTTCATGCTGGACCAAGAATAGTGCATGCTCTTATTCAGCATTATTTTTGGATTATTGGAACAACACAGTGTTCTCAGAAATGTGATTTTCAATTGTACTCATTGCCGTTTATTCAATGCAACTCCTGTTGCTCCCGTCATTGGTGATCTTCCCAGCTCTCGTGTTGTTCCCAGTGCTCCCTTTCTGAAGGCTGCGGTAGATCTAGCTGGTCCTTTCACTGTCAAAGAGAGTATTCGGCCCAAAGCTCGTACGTACAAGGCATACTTTGCACTGTTTGTCTGTCTGGCAACAAAAGCTTGTCACATTGAGGTGCTTACAAGTCTTTCATCCGAAGAGTTTATTAACACTCTCCATTGTTTTGTTTCTAGGCGTGGATTGCCTAAAGAAATATTCTGTGATCAAGATACGAATTTCAAAGGTGCTGCGCGACAATTGAAGGAAATTGTTGAATTTCTCAGATCATCAGAAAATCAATCCAACGTCTGTGATGTGATGTCATCTAAAAGTATCCAATTTCGTTTTAATATTCCACATGCTCCTTTCATGAATGGAATCTGTAAGTCTAATATTAAAAATGTGAAATTCCATTTGTTTCGTGAAGTGGGAAATTCGGTCCTAACTATTGTTGAGCTTTCCACTCTGTTGGTGAAAATTGAGGCGATACTCAATTCAAGACCGTTGTATGCGCTCTCTTCATCTCCTGATGACTACGAGGCGCTGACTCCCGGACATCTCCTTGTTCATCGCCCTCTGTTGGCGGTTCCTGAAATTGACGTGAGTGATGTCAACGAGCACAGACTGTCTCATTGGGAAAAGGTTAATCGCTTCACTCAGAGATTGTGGAAGAGGTGGGAGAGTGAATACCTCCACACTCTTCAACAGAAGAATAAGTGGTTTGAGAGTGACACAAACCTTCAGGTAGGGCAGTTAGTATGGATTAAAGAGGACAATTCATCACCCTTATCATACCCGTTAGGTAGAGTCACCCAAATCATAAGTGATGCTAAGGGTGCTGTGCGCTCAGCTCACGTGAAAACTAACTCTGGTGAGTATGTTAGGCCAGTTAGGAAACTTGCCCCCATACTCCCCTATTAGTTTTACCCACACCCCAAGTTTTCCGTTTTCCTTTCCTATTCCTTTTTCCCATCGTTTTTCCTTTTCTACCGTTCAGTGCATGTTGTTTTGTTTTTCTTTTACTTTTAAATTTTAGTTTTTTTTTAGTTTATGTTCTTGGAAATGGGGCATTCCAAGGCGGGCGGAGATGGTGGATTCACGGAGGATTGGCAGCCTTGATTGTGGGTTGATTTGGTTTGTGCTTTCCTCCCCTTCCCCATCTCCCAAAGAGGCAAGATAACCTCTCTCCCTCACCCCTCCTTCATCCTCCCCATTTATCTTTCAAACCAGCACTTCAAGAAGCGTTGTCGAGAAGTTAACATCGTTTTTCGTTTCATTCCGTGGTGTTCGAGCTGAACGCAATTACCTCGTTTTGTTTTGTGATATATGTGCAATATCATATAGGCCTATGCATAAAGACAGGATATCGTCAGCAGTAACTTCTACACACGAGATACAGTCCACTTTCTCGCCAGTTCCAAGGTTAGTGCAAATTAAAGACTTACTTTTGGGGTTGTCGACGTTTTCGTGAATTAAATCTTAACTGTACCCCAATCCATAGGTTTGGGGACAGGACGGGATTACCACTGCATTGATCCTCAATGTGTGTGAAACTATGGTGATGAAAGAATGTAATTTGAGGCTAGTTAATAGGCAAACAGACTGGTCAGCATTCCAAGAATTATTGTGTGCAAAATTAGATTTTGAGCTAGAAATTACAAGCTGTGATCAGTTGGATTCTGAGGTTGAAAAGTTCACAAGGGACATCCAAGAAGCAGCCTGGGACAGCACTCCACATTCAACACAGAGAACAAGGTCTTCTGGTTCACATTATCCACATCACACATTGGAACTTATCCATGAGAAGAGGGAAGCAAGGAAAAAGTGGCAGTGAACAAGAGCACCAGTGGATAAAACTCATTTGAATTTTCTTGCTAAGAAACTGAAGGAATGTATCAGTAGCTATAAGAATGATATCATCAGTGAATATCTCATAAACCTTAACCTTCCAGCCTTAACAACAAATGAGCTGATAAGTATTATGAAGACAACTTGTTGTAAGAAAGCTCCAGGATATGATCTCATTACTGGTAAAGTTCTGAAAAACCTACCAGATAAAGCTTTGAAAAGACTCACAGTTCTCATAAATGCAGCTTTGAGGATGAAGTATGTGCCACTGTCATGAAAGGTAGCTGAAGTCATCATGGTCCCCAAGGCAGGTAAACCACCACATGATGCATCATCTTATAGACCCATATCTCTATTACCCATAATGGCCAAGATCTTCGAAAAAGTTTTGCTCTCCAGATTGAAACATGTGATAGAGAGTGGACAACTCATTCCTGATCATCAGTTTGGATTTAGAGGAAAACATTCAACAGTTCAGCAAGTCCATAGAATTACTCATGTAATTGAGAAGACTAGAAGAGAAAAAATATTGTGCTGCTATCTTTTTAGATGTTGTTCAGGCATTTGATAAAGTGTGGCATGTAGGTCTAATTAAAAAACTACAAAAAGTTTTTCCTCAGCAATATCCCTCATTGCTAAAATCTTACCTGTCAGACAGATTCTTCCGAGTGAAACGAGGTGATAGCTACTCAGGACTAACACCAATTAAAGCTGGTGTACCTCAAGGAAGTATATTGGGCCCTATTCTGTACCTGCTCTACACCAGCGATCTTCCTGTGCCAGAAAATGACAATATTGCAACCTTTGCAGATGACACAGCTGTCTTAGCAGTTGGAGAAACTAATGAGGAAGCTACAAGTAAAGCTCAAGAAGCCATCAAGAAAATTGAGAAATGGACTAGAACCTGGCGGATTA
This sequence comes from Nilaparvata lugens, assembly GCF_014356525.2. Classification (NCBI taxonomy): domain Eukaryota; kingdom Metazoa; phylum Arthropoda; class Insecta; order Hemiptera; family Delphacidae; genus Nilaparvata; species Nilaparvata lugens. Next base: position 79,610,860 of record NC_052518.1, on the reverse strand, counting down.
AGTTGAACAGATTAGTTGTTTAAGATTAAACAACAAAGAAATTCCATTTGCAAATGAAGCTAAGTATCTTGGAATAACACTAGATGCAAAACTACAATGGAAGTCACACATCAAAAAAAAAAAGAAGAACTGGATTTCAAATACTCGAAAATGTACTGGTTATTGGGGAGAAATTGAAGCCTTTCAACCTACAATAAATTACTATTGTATAGACAAATTCTTCGGCCTGTGTGGTTGTATGGCATTCAGCTGTGGGGCTGTGCTAGGGAAAGTAACAGCATCAACCCCATCCAGAAATTCCAGAACAAGGTTTTGAGGAAAGCTGTCAATGCTCCATACTTTGTCAGAAACTCGGATCTCCACAGGGACCTGCAGATGGAAGAAGTCGATGTCATGATCACAAAGGCTGCCAGAAACCATGAAGAGACTACATAATCATCAGAACATCCAAGCTCTACACCTCATTGACAACTCTAATACAGTGAGAAGACTGAAAAGTAAGAAGCCTACAGATCTCGTTTAAATGTAGTAAGAGTGATTCTGAAAGAAACAGTGCATGGGCATTGCGCACTTAGACTGTAAAGGAGTGAATACCCCTTTAATGTCAAACTTTTACGTATTAATTTAAGCTAGAATTGAACTGTTCATTAACTGTGCTCTTACGTCTGTGCAAAGGCTAAAAAAAACTTTCTACATGTGATATTTTTTCAAGTTTTTCGATTTGTATACTATTAAGCTATCAAAATGAAAAAGTTTTCTCAGGAAAACATTTTTTCCGATCATTACTTTTTGAGATATGAGCGCCTAAAGTTTAAATTTGTGGGGCAGAACATTTCAAATTCGGTAAGAGATAAATCCATGAGATTTAAAGGATAAATTCTTCATGGTACTGTTATTCAATTTACTAATTGAATAACATTATCAAAAATTTATATTTTCAGAAAATTTGTGTTCTATTAAATTAACAATACCATGAAGAATTCATCCTCAAAATTTCTTGAATTTAAACTTCAGGCGCTCATATTTCAAAAATTAATGATCGGAAAAAATGTTTTCCTGAGAAAACTTGTTCATTTTGATAGCTTGATAGTATACAAATCAAAAACTTTAAAAATATCACCAGTAGAAAGTTTTTTTTAACCTTTGCACAGCCTTATTCTCAGAACTCCTTCCTCACATACAGAAAATGATTTTTATTTCAGACTTCATAGTATGAAAATCTTATTCGAGAGTGGAAGTCAACATTTCTATTTGTATTTAATAGGTAACACTTGAATGAGTCACCTGTGACGGCTATTCGGCTCTGCTCCTTTTGGATTGCAAAATCCTTTATTCAAATTAAACGAAAAAGGTTGTGAAATCGAATTGTATTCGATTAACCTGTCTCAAATGGATCGGAACAAAAATGTATACCTAGAATTGTCTTTGGCCTAAATATACTAAGTTAATTTTTAAAGCAAGAAGCCTTGTTGCTTTAAGAACAGTCTAATGACTAACAAAGCAAGTATTGTTAATTTCATCAGGAAAATAATAGATAGGTCGTTCGCCCATTAGGTTGTGTGCACACAGAGGGCTGATCAAGGATGCAATCGGACCTGCATGGTTTTGTGATAAGGTTTCCAACAATGAGTCAGCTGTTGATATGCGATTGCACGTATCTGTGACTATCTTCAAAATCAAATATGTTTATCTAGAGAACATTGGAGGATTTGATGTTCCCCCTTTAGAATAGTTAGTCAATTTTCTTCAAAGAACTCACAAATAATACAGATATAATTTACGATTGTTTGCAAGGTTATCAGTGAAAGGCATCAAGTTAAATTTCATATAAGGTCTTTCCTCACAAAATTACATACGTAGATTTATTTATATGCGAGTCTGAATATCTTGAACAATGTGAGCGACAAGGGTGGCTACTAACGACAGTACAAAAGTGTGCTGAACACACATGCTCGGCATGCATGTTGTGTAATCAGCGAGAGGCTTCAAAACAAAATACAGCTGTTTGACAGCAGCTTCTAACATAAAAAAATAACTAATAATAACGATAAATAAACCAGTGGAAACTTACAAATTATAATGACATGAAAATAATTTAACCTCAAATAGCTAGAGTGCTTGGGATCAAGAGTATAAGGCAAAAAATTCCATTTTGAGGTTTTGGTATCAATGGTTAGAACTTTTCATGCTCTATCGATTGGGCTCAACAGAACAAGTCATGTCTCTCTCGTTCAATTTCTATTGGTGATTGAACTTAACAATACAATTCAAAAGTTTCTATCTTTGCTAGGTAGTATCAGTATAAGTCATTTTGTACTGTTGAGGGCAAAGTCAATTCGATAAAGCTCGATAGGGAACAACAGTATAAGTCGTGTTATACTGTAGGGTCTGTGAGTGGAAGTTTTTCTGTATTCATAGATGGCGCGACTTGTACTATTAGCACCTATAGTCGGCTGTGACATCAGAGATCCAACGTGCTACTCCCCATTGAGAAAGTTTGGTTAGTTTTTAATTTTTGACATTATTCTTCAATGCTTATTATTTTTTGATGTATCAAGTTAGTAATCTCCATGGATATTCAACAATTGAAGTTTTTGTCAAGCCGAGGAAGAAAAATTCAGCAGCTACTGAAAACAAATACTCCACCAGAGTCTGAATCAGCTTCTAAGATTCCAAGTAAGTTTTCATTCTCATTAAGAAATCATTCAAGTTTTAATGCAATAATCAACCCTATTGTTTTCTATTAAATATAAACACTCTATTCATCCTATAAATAGTATTCTACTGTGATAGTGATCTTGCTGTACCCAATCTTTATTATAGTGATGTAGGTATGGCTTCTGAATCATCACTTTCAAATTTATGAAAGTAGGTGTACGTGTACATTCTGTGCATCCATAATCCTTAAACACTTAGTTATCACTATTAATAGAAAAACTTCAATAATCTGATTCTACATAAATTATGACTTCATAAATGAATGAGCCTACAACTGAAAAACATTATAGGAATTTTTAAAACAGTTGAGAGTCATGCTATTATTGTGTCAAATTATATTGTTCAAAGTTCTCAAATTTTATTCGTTCATTTAATTTTATATTCATTTGACAACAGTGTGATTAAGTCCTGTTTGTATGTTTTAACAATAAATTTATTAATTAATAAATTTATTTTTACAGACGAAACAATTGATAACAATAGTGGACAAGACTTTTCGCAAGAGGCTCCTCCAGTCATCCAGAATGAAATACCGGTAATCACCCCAGTACCAGAGAGCCAGGATGAAATGATTAATCCATTTGTTGCCAATGATTCACAGTCTGTCCATGATGTCAATATTTCCAGTTCACCACTACAGTTAAATGAAATGTATATAGAATACTATGTTGTTGGTATGTATAAGGAATATTCTCCCAAATTAATTTGAGCAAATTAGTTTCTTAATTGGCCAGAGATGATGATGTAACTTGCATCAAGTCGATGCTTGTAGGCGTGCGCAGCCCTTTCATAATGGAGGTCCATGCTGAAGTCCATTGTCGAAAGGAGACAGAGGGGAGAATTAGAAATACTCATGAGAAAAGTATTATCAGATCAGATTGTGGTGAAACTGATCTTAAATAGCTCCAAACATTTTATAATAATTATCATTATCATGACATATTAATCTCAATCAGTTAACTGGACTGGTAAAAGTCATCAGAATGATCATTACCGCACTGTGATAATGTGTGGCTACTGACTAATTTTGCTGTTTGCACAGCTGAACAACTGTTTTTTGGGTATGATTTTTCTACAATGCTGGCATTCAATGTGTTGAGGTTTATTGTTTTTTATTTCAAATTATCTGCTATTATAGACTTCATTGACAAAAAATTGTGTACAAAACACGTCTGGTAAGATGTTTACTGTACTCTTATGATAATTCTGCACTCGAACTCGTCTCATATATAAATGATCATACTTGTACAGCAAACGCCCTCTTACCACACTTGTTATGTGATATACTTTCAAGATGATTTACAATTTCTGTTCCATTACTTTGATGTCAACATGCTCTGTTTTACTGGGATTGAAAATAATTATGTCTCTCATTTTACAGCTGAGGAATATGGAGATATTGACTCAGAAGCGCAATCACTGACATACACAGTATTAACAACAAATAGCAACTTACAGCCAGCCCATGATGGAAGTATTCACAGTGTTCCACAGACAAATGAAATGGATATTTCTGTTGGTATGTATGAAAAAGGCAATTTTTCCCCGAATAAATTAACCATTTAAACAATCTAACTCTTGAATCAATCTGAGCTAATAATACAACTTGACCATATACTAAACTTGATACTTGTAATGTTTCATATAAGTTACTTGATCCAAATCCATGACTGAATCATAAACTACTATCTTAACAGATTGAAATCAAACTGTTCATCAATAGATCTCCAAATATTGGATGATTTTATTATTATTATTCAACATTTTAAGTTTTATGAATTTGATGTTTCAATGTCTCTGGAATAATGATGTTTTTTCTCTGACAGCTGCCGAGTGTGAAGGTGAAAACATTGTTGATGATGAATCACAATCACCAGCTAACATTAGAAGGAAGAAGGATGGGCAGTTCTCAAGAAAACGGAAGGCGGAAAAATACCAGAAAAGGAATGCTGGCAAGTCATACTCAACACTTGGAGGGAAAGTAATTAAAGCTAGAGAAACCAAACCTCTTGGAGATTGTAGAGCCAAATGTCGAGAAAGGCTCTCCCAGCTCGGTGATGTAACAGATTTGACAAATAAGATTTTCAATGAATATTGATCTTTAGGTAGTAGACAGAAGAGTGTCATTTGTGGCAGGTCAAGTGGAGTCTACTGAACCTGCAGTTTCAAGAAAACGAACTGATGATCCTGAAAAAGCTAGATGTAGGATGGTATCACACAATTTTTTCTTTCTAGTGAATGGCAACCGTATTAAATTTTGTAGAGGTTGCTTTATGAAGGTCCTCGATGAAACCCAGATGTTTATTACATTAGCTATAACAAATAGAAATACATCCGTGTCCGGGATCACTGGAATGGACATGCGAGGAAGAGATCCATCTGTAAATAAGGTAAATGAGAAAAGGTTGGCTGAGATTCATACACACATTAATTCTTTCCCAGCTCACATTACACTAGGAGGAAGAGTAATAGGAAATTCTTGCCATCCTTCCTCAACTTGACAAAAATGTACAGTTTATACAGAGAGAATTCATCTGATCCAGTCAGTTGAGTCATATACAAAAGAGAATTTCATTCCCTCAATATTTCATTCAAGTCTCCCAAGGTGGGATACCTGTCACAAATGCGATGTTTTACAAATGAAACTAAAGTTAGCTGAGGAGGAGGCCAAAATATATATCAAGAAAGAAATTGATTTGCATCATAGAGAAGCTGACCTGGCATACACATCAAAAGATTCAGACAAGAAAAATTCACAAGCTGATTCAAGTAGAAGGTGCTATACGTTTGATTTACAGCAGTGTCTACCCACTCCTTTCCTCAACACATCTGTATCTTTCTATAAGAGGCAGCTGTGGACATACAATGTTACAGTCCATAACACATCAGATGGTGAAGTCAACTGTTTCATGTGGCATGAAGCAGAGGGTGCAAGAGGGGCCAACCAGATTGCCACTTGCTTGTTTCGAGAGATTTCAGCCATGCCAGAATCAGTGAAAAATGTGACTCTATATTCGGATTCCTGCGGGGGCCAAAATAGGAACTCACATGTGAGTGCTATGTTTCTATATCTCATGCAGCAAAATATGCATATAGAAACCATTGACCATAAGTTTATGGTCAGTGGACACAGCCACTTGGAGTGCGACGTGGATCATGGTCTCATTGAGAAACAAGAGAAGAAATTACAAATACCGATCTCACACCCTCATGATTGGTATCAGTTGGTTAGAAGCGTGGGTAAGAAGAGGAAGTTCAAAGTGATTGAGCTAACCCATGTAGACTTTTTGGACTTGGCTGACCTGTTCAAGACTACATTAACGAAAAGAATGAGGGACACTGACAATAATGCATTCAAATGGACAGAAATAAGATGGCTCCGTTACACTAAAGAGAAGCAAATAGTTCAATTCAAATGCTCTTTAGAACTGGATGCACCATTCAAAAAAATGAATTTCAAGAGGAGGCGCTATGTTGAGGATATTAATCCAGGAAGATGCTACACCTCAACCCTGGCAATCTCACGTAAGAAAAAAAACGACATCCTTGATTTACTTCCACTCATTCCACCGGCTTTTCACGATTTTTATAGAACAATGAAAACATCTTCTAGATAGATGAAAAATCCATTCATTAATGTTACTCATTTCAAGTTCAATAGTTCATTAATTGGACAGTATGAAGTACTCATACTCATCAAATTACTCAGTAAGGTACTTATTGTAACTCTGTGCTTATCATGGAATCATGGACAAATCAATAAGATATAATTTTTATGAAGCCAGTCCATCCATCATTCCAATTATTATTATCCTATTATTCATTATTATTCTATCATTTATCAATTATCATGTTGTTGTCATTATTATCTTCAACTGTGAGTGGCTTATTCTTGAATTATTTTTTCATAAGCACTGATTGTGCAAGATAAAGCATGTTTTAACGTGACTGAGAGAAATATGGAATGGTTACACTGGTGGAAGATTGAAGATTTATTTTACTATGACAGATTAATTCAGGATTATAGACTTTTGTAACTAGATGTATGTATTATTATTTTAGTATTTTACACAATCAACATCTGTGAGAATTTTATTTTGAGACACCATGACAATATGATGCATTTTGGTTCATTAGATTTAAACTAAGAAATCTCTCACAAAATTAAATAATTGTTTGTGAACAGCTGTCAATATTTTTTGATTCCAATTACCAATCCTACTTCCTTACTATTACTGGATTCTAGGAGTATAAGACATTGTTCAATGGAGACTAACAGTATATTTAACTGGTACTCATAGTATAAGTCGATGGTCGAACAGTATAAGTTAATTAATTACAGAATTATGTTAATTGCTAGATTCTGTTCTAAATATGAAGAAAAAGACACATTATCAACACATCATCAAAAGTGTTGAACTCAATACTCCATAGAGGAGATCTATTTCAAAATGAAACTTTGAAATGACTCCCCTGAAAAATTGTGTTGTCTGACTATTTCTCTTAATCCCTAGCATTCTAGGGAAAAAATGTTGAGAGCAACGATGAAAAAAATCTAAGATACTGTAGTGCAGCCAACAAATGTACTGTCTTAGCAACAGTTCCATGTTTGTGTACATATTCAAGTTGATATTGGTTCTTGATTCTATAACTTGTCTTTACTACATGGTGTCAGAAGTGATAAAAATATAAAATATGCTGATAAGGAAAGAGAAAAAGTACTGGAAAAGAAGAGGAAGATGATGTGGATTTTGGAAAGGGAAGCTCAATACCAAATTTCAGTTCCAGATACTATCCGATTTTAGGAGTTCTCAAACTGGCCTGCAAAGTGGATTTAAGGTTCGAAAGACTGATTCATATTTGTTTTCGGTCTGGAATCTAAGTCTGAAGAAAGTCAGGAAAATAAATATGTTGTTTTACTATCTTGGAGATGAGGGTGAGGATATTTTACCAACTTTTAATCTTGAATCTTGATTATTAGAGAAAAAAGAATCATCAAATTATAAATTTGTCAAGAGTAAGTTTGAAACATTTTTGGGGTTCAAGATAAATATTGTAGGTATTTGAAAAAGCAAGATTTTTCAAATGACGTGAACAAGACGGTGAGCCAGTTGACAATTTTAACAATTGAATTCAATTTTCTTTCCATCCATGACCAGTCTTTACACTGGATAGATTTTGTCAAAAGAAATTAAAAACACAAACGTTCATAAAATTTACACAAACTATCGAGATGGCATGTCAAAGAGACAAATAAAACGACTGATCAAGGAATTCCACTCAAGGAATAGAGTGGAAGTTTGAGGAGTTTATCTCGAAGCACATTTAAAAATTTTTCATATTCCAATTCACGGAGACACAATGGGAGCCTGTTGAATATTTTCAGGGTGCGAATTGGAAAACTGTTGTGTGATCTGGCCAATTGCAATTGTGGCAGGTCTATATCATCATGTCTTCTAGTAGAGTAATCATGAGCCTGGCCTCTCACTTGAAATTTATGTAGCTTTTCGTTTAGAAGCGAGGTAAGCAGGTACTGACTGAAGACTGTGAGGATCCGTAGTTCTTTGAACAGTGGCCGGCAATGGTCCAGGTATGACGAGAATGTAATGATGTGGATCACCTTTTTTTGAAGACGTAGAATCCTCTCTCAACAACCTACATGTCCCCACAGCACAATCCCATACTTAATATGACTGTGGAACAAAGCATGGTATGCAGACACCAGGTAGCTTCTTGGCACAAGGCTCCTCAGCTTGCGCATCAGGTAAGTCACTTTGGAGAGCCGGTTAAAGACCATGTTGATGTGCTGGTCCCATGACAGTGAGGCGTCAAGCCAAAACCAAGCAGCTTAACCTCCAGCTCACCAAAGGAAGGCGGTCTGCGTCTCAGAGTGCATAACATGTTCTGCGTCTTAGTCTGGTTCATGCACAGTCTATTGCTCCAAACCACGAACTGGCCTCTTCAAGCAGCTGGGCAGACCTGAGGATGGCCAATTGGGGATTTTCATCCTGGGCAACAAGAGTGGTGTCATCCGCAAACAATAATGCTTTTCCATCCATGCTGAGATCGTTTATGAAGATCAGGAAAAGAAGAGGGCCCAGAATAGATCCTTGGGGAACTCCATGGTTCACTTGTAGTGCCTCAGATGTGGCTCCATCCAGAGTAACCACCTGGGTATGTCCAGAAAGGTAATCTTGCATTGTTCTCAGGACGGCTCCACCAACACCATATCTCACAAGTTTTCCAAGCAATATATCATGGGAGACACAATCAAATGCTTTGGTTAGGTCGCAAAGGGTCATGGCGACTGAATGCTTGTTCTCCATTGCCCTGAGTATAGAATCAATCAGGGACTGAACGGCGCCTGTAGTAGATCTTCCTTTGCAAAATCCAAATTGATC